>NC_056730.1:76029141-76294141 GCF_019279795.1 Protopterus annectens | reverse complement strand
TGAAGTGTCATCCAGATTTATTTTTCTAAGAGGTTGAGAGGTATGCAGTAGATGCCCAAAGTGGTTGGTCTATTACAGAGTACCATGTAGAGTCCACAGCTCCATGCATTGGTGAGTCTGAAATGAAAACACTCACCATGTTTTATAGAGGTATGAGAAACCCCACAGAAGAACATGCAAAATCCAAACAGACAATGGGCGGAGGTCAGGATTGAACATTATACATTGTGCATGGCAGGCAAAAACCTTAACCATTATGCCAACTGGTCTGTCTATAATGAAACACATTTGTGGTATTTGCAGAATATGTGTTAGAAACACCATTATGACCAACTGCGTTATGCATGCACAGGGTATTTGTGGGCTACTACCTATGTATGCATAACCATAAAAAGACCCTGTTGCTTGCCAGGTAGGCAGTTACTGTACTGCACAAAAATCTTTGCCTACATACATCATAGCTTATGTTAAAAAAATGGTAACCTTCTCAAGGTGCAGTGCTTATAGGCTATACCAATACTTCTTTCTATTACAGTACAACTATATACTAACTAGGGCAGAAGACAATTTTTACACTAAATGACATTAACGTCCATTATGCTGTAATACCTACAATACATGGTCATGTAAACATACTGTAACAGAATTCAACATATTGTATATAAACTATATATACACTATATACATACTTTAAAAATAGTAAGTTTGGTATTACAGCCCACAAGTATCTGCATCAGAATCAAGTGTTAGGTTTTGGACCAATATACCTACTGTATTCCTCAGGGGGACTGTATTGCACTTCATCCATCCACTTATCTGATTGTGTATGAAGCCATCTGTGCAGGTCACCTGACAGGTCCCTCTTTTGGATGGTAGCCAGATAGGTACTCATAGAATGATAGAAACCTTCAGGGATGTTCCCCTAGATGATGATCATGGTGAATGCTCTTACGGAGTCCTACATCAGTGCTTCATATCCAACTTGATATGAAACATATGCAGGGTCTCTTGTCATATCCAGTTTGGAATACAGATTCAGCCCAGTTGTTGTGACGTCACCATGGTTCCAGTCACAGGAGATTAATTGTCAAATAATAATCTACAACATAATGATCTCAAATTACTCAAAATTACCACTTTTTGAATTTCAAGTGCATCTATAGGAGCATTGCTTCAGCACATATATCAGATGTACACCTATGTGCATTCACCTTGATGACAAAGTTGCCAGCTCATGCACATTATCTGATATTCATTGTTGTGCACCAAATACCTTGTGGTTTCACAGGTTAATATGATTCCATAACATTCCATAATAATTAGCCTTATTAAAACTGATTGGTTATAATACATATTTAAACAGTTTCACAGTGTATAGGCCTTTGGCAAACTTTTTTCGAGATTATGGATACTGTGACACTGCAGATTCAGTGAGTGCTTCCATTTCTTTTATTAGTTTCAATATGCAATTTTGTCCCGTGCTTACCGTTGGTTGTTTATGTATTTCTTTTTTTTTAAACACCTTTATTGAATTATCACTTGTGACATGGCCAAATTTATATAAAAGTAATTCAAACTGTATAAAAAGGTAACTTTTACAAACATTATGCTTCACATATATTGCTATATATTATATAACCTAAGCAGCATTGCATAAATTATTCAATTCCTGCCCTTTTCTTTTAAACAAGAAACATGTTTATTAAACCATCACTTATGACATAGGCAATCATATATTTATATAAATGAAAACAAGCCACACCGACACAATCCTAGTTGAAAGCATGTTACATCACAAACCATACTGCAACACTTCTAGATGCAAGCATTATACACTACTTCTAATCTACCTAATCATTTTCAGTAAAACATTACCTAGCTCATTTAAGTCCTACATTCTTTTAAACCTCATTCCTCACCTGTATGCATTGTTCCCACAATTCCCATTTTTCCTATATAGTTTGCTCCATCCCTTTTCTAAAGATCTAAAGATCTCAATTCCAGTTGTTTTATCTCTTTTACTATATTCACTACTTCTAATATATTTGGTTTAGATTTTGATTTCCATTTTCTAGTAATTGCTTTTTTGGCAGCCACCATAATTAGACAGAGAAAGGCCTTTCCATGTCTAGGTAGTTTTGATTCTGTATCATAGCTCAGAAAAATCATCTCCCTCGTTACACCAGTCTGCCAGTATCTCTGACAGTGCATCACGCAGGGAATCCTTAAAGTCTGTCAACTCACCACGCTCCCAGAAAATATGTTCCTAATTACCTGCTTCTCCCTCGTCATACCTCCAACATTTACTGTCTACCTGAGGAAAAATTCTCTGCAGTCTACTTGGGGGTATTAAAATATATATGTAAACATTTACAGGCAAAAATCCTAAATCTTCTAGATTTTGTTGCATATTTGGGAAACATACATATATCCTCCCAGTGTTTCTTTGTGAATTGTTTATCCAATCTCTCTTCCCAATCATTTCTAACCTCCTCTGATTTATTATTATAGTTATCATGCAATATTTTATATCCTGTACTAATTATTCCTTTTTTAATGGCAGCTTCTGTTCTAGATTCTACTAAAAACTCCACCAGTGCTGGTCTTTCATTTAAGACCCCACCTATTTCTTTCTCTTTGCCTACAAATCTGATATAAGTGCTCAAAAACTAAGCATATGAGATTTGGGAGACATAAACCGAAAGGTGAATATTTAATACAGCACACAGTGATTGAAACTGTAGACTCATTTAAGGACCTGGGTATATGGGTAGATTCAGCTTTGAATTTTTCTAATCATATCAACCAATCGGCTAATAATAGTTATAGAACTATAGGTTGTATAAAAAGATTTATAAAGTCTAGGAAATCAAACATAATGAAGTAATTGTTTGTTAGTTACATTACACCCAAACTTGAGTATGGAATAGCAATATGGAAACCCTATTGGAAAACAAGCATGAATAAACTGTAAAGAGTACAGCGGAAATATACCAAGGGCATCCATGGATGTGAAAATCTAAGTTATTATGAAAGACTAAAATATCTGAACTTGTACAATGTCTCTTACAGATATTTAACAGGTGATCTTTTTCAGGTATATAAAGCATTTAGGGACAGCTACCTCTGGGAATGTTTGGGGTTATCAAAAAGTACTACAGAATCATCAGATAACCTATGTAGAAGATTCTATAGGAATGAGAAATGTACTAATTTGTTCTCTGACAGAGTAGCTGATGCTTGGAACAGACTACCAAATTACATTAAAGCAAGTACTAGTTTAGATATTTTTAAGAACAGCCTGAACACATGATGGGAACAAGTGTTTTGGTATATTGGCAAGCTAGAAGGGCATTAATGCCCATGGTTGAAACTTTTGTATGTATGTATGTGTTGACAGGGAAGGCAATCCCCAATCTGCAATCCAAATACATTTTCTATCATCTTTCCCTCTCTAGTTATTTGCTCCCAATACCTTGGTTCCTTTGCCAGTTTTCTCCAGTTAATTCCAGCCCCCTCTTGTCTGTTGTCTATATCCCTAATTGCAATCATCCCTATTGACAGAATCTCCTTTCTCCATTCCCATGTTGGCTTAGTTCTTACGATACTTTCTGCTACTTTATGGATATAACATTCCGTATGATTATTGTTAGTCTGCTTAAAGGCCTGCATCCAAAATCCCAGTCTCTCCTTGTATCTTGAGCACCCCCCCCCCCCGTTTCATCATCATCCATTTCCACTTTGAATTATAGTTTTTTTCTTGTGCTATGTATAGGAGCCTTAACTGTGTAGCTCTGAAATACCTCTTCTATTTGGGTAATCCCAACACATCCTGTTCTACTGGAAGAATCATTTTATTCCACTTGACTCTCTTTATTAATTGCTATAGACAACTTCTCCTCTGATCAAAATATGCCTGACCTCTGTATAAGACTAATGGGACTAAAAATATTTTAACTACTTGTATCTTACTATCTATATCCATATAACACAGCTTCCATTTTCTCAGTTTTTGTATTAGCTTTTGTTTAGTCTCTTCCCACATACTCTTAGCTAACACACCATAATCATTTTAATCTATACTCCTAAATACTTCATTTTATCATGTCCCCATAAATATGGATATTGCTGAACCAATTCATGTGAGGGTACATCATTTACTGTTATTGCCTTTGGTTTAGCTTCATTAATTTTGTTTCCTGAAAAGATTTGAAACTCTCTCAAATTGTTCAACAATGTAATGTCTCTTTCTGCTTTTGTGAGGTATAAGATATTATCATCTGCAAATAGAGCCGTCTTTCTTGACTACCATACCAATTATATCCTTGAATTTCTGGTTCTCTTATTTTCTTTGCCAATGGTTCTAAATATAATGCAGATGACAAAGGGGAAATAGGACACCCCTGCCTGGTTCCTCTGCTCAAGCAGAAATTATAAGAGAGGACCCCACTTACTTTAATTTTCATCTCCGATCACTCATATATCCTTCAAGTCAACCTTATAATTTTTCAGGAAATGCAAATGCTTCTATTTCCCTGCTCATAAAGTCCCAGCTTAGTATGTCAAATCATTTGTCTGCATCAAGACACACCAACAACAATGATATTTTCTTACATTCTACTTCCCTCTGGATCATCAATGTTCTGTTAATGCTGTTAAATGTTTGCCTCCCCTCCATAAAACCACATTGATCCATATCTATCTATTTTGGCATTACTTTTCCCATTCCTTTAACCATTATAGACATGAACAGTTTAAAATCATGGTTTAGTATTGAAATGGGCCTGTATGAAGCTGAGTCTGATGGATCTTTGCCCTCTTTAGGTACTACAGCTACCACTGCTTTCTTCCAAGATGTTGGTACTTCTCCTCCACTTAAATACTGTTAAACAAAACCTTCTGGATCTTTATCAGTTCTTTTCTTACTATCTTCCAAACTTCCACAGGAATACCATCTATTACTGGGGACTTTCCTGTAAATTGGTTATACATCACAATTTTTATCTCATCTCCTCCTGTCCTAACCATTAGTAATTGAGCTTCATCTACCTCTAACCTTGGCATATTTAATTCTTTCATAAAGATTTTCATTTGTATCTTTTCTTGCTTTTCATATTTTTCTGCTTTATACAGGCTATCATACAATTTCCAAAATATTTATATTACATCTACAGGATCTTTTGTTATCTTCCTTGTTATAGGCTCCCTAAGCTTGGCGACAACCCTTTCTATTTTCTGTTGTTGAGTCATTGTGCTAAATGTTTCTGTGCTCTAGTGTTATTATCAAAAAACAGTTGCTTAACAGCAATATTTCTAAACTTGTGCATATTATCAAGCTAATCCCTTATTTTCTGCTTAGCATTCTGTAGTTGATCCTCTTCTTGTTCTGTGAGATGCCCCCTTTTCTGCAGTACTTTAACATTTGTCAATCCCTCTAAATAATTCTTGTTACTTCTTAACCTTTCTTCTATTTCCACCCTATTTTTAAACTCCATTTTAATTTTATCTCACTCCCTAGTCAAATTTACAGAAGTAATTTATATTCTCTCAAATAGCTCCTGAATAATCTCCACTACCCATTCCTTAAATTCCTCCCTTTTCAACAGTTAGGTGGGAAATAGCCATTGTCTCATTTTTATTTCATTTCTCTGTGTTTTTATTTTAGTTATTATTGGTGCATAATCTGAAATAGTTATTGGGTGCATATGAAGACCTTCAATTAAATGCACATGTTCCATTGAAATGTAAATTCTGTCTTACCTAGCCCACTTTTTATATCTTGGGAAAAATATATTAATTCACTCCAAATAAACATTTTCCAAGCCAGTTATGGCAAATATTTCTTCAAAATCTACCCTTCTTTGTGTTATGTGTTACACTTTTCCTTCTGGGTCCCCAGACACATCTTTACTTCTGCAAATCAAATTCTAGTCTCTACCTATAAGTAATTTTCCTTACACTACAGATGTGATGTTTGCTCTGAGACTGTTGGAGAAATATAGGGAAGGTCAGAAGGAGTTGCATTGTGTCTTTGTGGACTTGGAGAAAGCATATGATAGGGTGCCTAAAGAGGAGTTGTGGTATTGTATGAGGAAGTCAGGAGTGGCAGAGAAGTATGTAAGAGTGGTACAGGATATGTACGAGGGTGGTGTGACAGTGGTGAAGTCTGCAGTGGAAGTGACAGATCCATTTAAGGTGGAGTGGGATTCCATCAAGGATCAGCTCTGAGCCCTTTCTTATTTGCAATGGTGATGGACAGGTTGACAGACGAGATCAGACAGGAGGCCCTATGGACTATGATGTTTGCAGGTGACATTGTGATCTGTAGTGAGAGTAGGGATCAGGTTGAGGAGACCCTGGAGAGGTGGAGATATGCTCTAGAGAGGAGAGGAATGAAGGTCAGCAGGACTAAGACAGAATATATGTGTGTGAATGAGAGGAGGATAGAGGAATGGTGAGGATGCAGGGAGTAGAGATGGCGAAGGTGGATGAGTTTAAGTACTTGGGATCAACAGTTCAGAGTAATGGTGAGTGGGGAAGAGAGGTGAAGAAAAGAGTACAGGCAGGGTGGAGTGGCTGGAAAAGATTGTCAGGAGTGATTTGTGACAGACGGGTACCAGTAAGAGTGAAAGGGAAGGTCTGCAAGAGGGTAGTGAGACCAGCTATGTTGTATGGGTTGGAGATGGTGGCATTGACAAAAAGGCAGGAGTCAGAGCTGGAAGTGGCAGAGTTAAAGATGTTAAGATTTGCACTGGGTGTGACAAGGATGGACAGGATTAGGAATCAGTATATTAGAGGGTCAGCTCAGGTTGGACGGTTTGCAGACATAGTCAGAGAGGCGAGATTGCATTGGTTTGGACATGTGCTGAGGGGAGGGATGATGGGTATATTGGGAAAAGGATGCTAAGGATGGAGCTGCCAGGTAACAGGAAAAGAGGAAGACCTAAGAAAAGGTTTATGGATGTGGTGAGAGAGGACATGCAGGTGGTTGGTGTGACTGTGCAATATGCAGAGGACAGGAAGAAATGGAAACAGATGATCCGCTGTGGCAACCCCTAATGGGAACAGCTGAGGGAGAAGAAGAAGAAGACCTATAAATAATATTCCTTGCTAAAAACTGATTATTTCTCTCAGAATTTTATTAAGCTCTATTGCAGCAGTTCTGGATGGAATATAAATACATACCATTATCTTTTTCATCATTATTGGAGCTCTTCTTGCAATTAATATAAGTACTCCTCTTTTCCTTTGACCCAGGTTCTTCACTGAATAACCATTCTGAAAACCTTTCTTTATCAAATTTACATGTTCATTTCTTCCAAGTGTGTCTCCTGTAGCATAGCTATTTGCACTCTAGATTTTTAATATAGTTCACCACTCTTTCGTTTTTGTATTTATCTTTGAGACCATTGACATTCAAAGACATTACAGAAAGCATCATTGTATTAAAAAGAAGCAAATGAGGGCAAAAAAGATGAACCTTGCAATTATACCTCTTTAAAAGATATGAGTTTTGGTTTTGAAAAAAAGTTGTACAAGTTAAAAACCTTACAAATGGAAATTGTGTACTTTAATGAATGCCAAAATAGTGCAACGAAGCAACCAAGATGTCCCAGATAATATAAAAACATGTACTTTATTCGATACAAGTGCACATGGTAAGTGCTTTCACTAAATGAGCTTCATCAGACCATATACCAGCACCATAAAACAAAGGTCTTTTTACTACAATTCAAAATCTAATAGCCCAATCAGAGCCTAAGAAATTGTTAACTAACATAATGAATCAATTAACTATGCTACTACCTTAAAGAAATAACACTATAAAATACATGAAATGCATATATCTAAATAAATAAATAACTTATAAACATCACTTAATATATCTAAGCAAGCAACTAAATATAAGCATATGCAAGCATATAGATAAGATAATATAACACAACTCTACATAATACAATCTCTAAAAATAACAATAGTAAAAAATAGTAGAAAAATCAACTGTTAATAAATACAATATAAAGATAAAATAAAATATGTATGTATATATACATTTCATTTTTGTACCCTTCGTTTTTTTAAAAGAGGTTTTATAGAAGCCCTCTCGTTTAAGCCACTGCCCCTATCTGCCCTAAGAGTAATAATCCATTTATTCTCCCTAAATTCAGTATGATTCCTAATATCACCTTTTCTGATACTGGGACTAATGACCTCAATGACCCTAAATAAGAAATAACGACTGTCATCAAACCTACTAACATGTTTCGCAAGTGCATTATTATCGGAACATCTCCTGATGTTATATAGGTGTTCCCAAATCCTGTCCTTAAAAGGTCTATTTGTCTTCCCAACATAAAAACAATGGCATGCTTGGCACTCTGCCAAGTATACAACATTCGAGGTTCTACACGTGGCCTCAGCATGAAATATAAATTCCCTGTGTGTATCCGGATGACAAAATTTCTCTTGAGTCTCAATATATGAGCAAAAATTACAATCACCACATCATCATCAATGTCAGTGAAGCACTTAGTAAAAGGTTCTCTCAATATCTTATTTCTAGGAGGAGTGCTTTGTGGCAGTTTAATCTGACGACTACTGATAACGAATCTGTGGAAGCTACTGAAGGGACAGAACGGTTACAACAGGTGATGGAAGAGATTGAGAAGGACTTTCTCAAACTTAAGAGATTGCAGGCACAGAGGCACCACTTTCAGTTGTGTCTCGAGAAGAAGATCATACCTCGTGGCCTGCGAGTTTTCAATATGCCGACACAGGGCTCATATAATTAATCAAAATGATGAAATAGTACGCTACATAAATGAAAATGAAACTAATACAGAAATTATTGGGGCTAATGTAATGTGTACCTCTCATTTGAATGATGGTGAAATTCATAATATTCCAAATAAACATATAGAGAATTTGTTTCCCAAAGTCATAGTTAGTAAAAAACCTGGCGTTAATGAAGTGATTGAACCAGTAGTCCGCCCCAAGTCTCATGCATATCATTTGCCAGATGTCCCCCTCCGGGTTGATACTGATACAATCAGTGAAGGCATTTCTTTTCCCTTTCCGATCAGACCAGACCGTGGAGGGAGAAGGACCAGATCGATGAGTCGGGGGCGCCAAAAACGCAAATACTCAGGGAAGTATTTACAGAACCACACACTCAAAAAATGTGGGGAAAATGAACAATCATTAATTTTTTAATATTTCTTCACATGTACTTTCTATAGAGGAAAACAAAGTTTTATCTAAAGGATTGAATTTCATTCCTTCTTGTAGAAGTAATTTATCTGATACGGTTTTAGATCTTAAACTATTCTGTAGGAATATTATGCTTCGTATCTTTCATGGTACAACTACTAGTGATATATGTGAAATAGCCCAAGCCCTGAGTTTTCGTTTGAAGAAATTGAGTAATTTCATCCCAGTGAATCATCCAATAGTGGAAGCTTATTTGAAGTTAACTGAGGATAAATTATTTAAATATTTTGATAGCACTGGACCGAACATGAGAGGTAGGCATAGATATAACCTTAGTTTTAAAGAAAGGAAAGCACTCAGGGATTTACAGCACAATCAAACTATTGTCATTAAACCTGCAGACAAAGGGGGTTTAATCACTATTATGGATAGAGTGCATTATGATAGAGCTATGGTCAGCTTGCTCAATGATACAAAGTTTTATAAGAAAATACTGGATCAGGATGTGGTCAATATTAATTGAATCAGTGTTTAGATCCCTAACAGAAGTGTTCAAGGGAGGCCTCATTACTAAGAAAATTTATGATTATCTTGTTGTTATGAATCCACTTATCCCTATAATCCAGGGGTTACCCAAAGTACATAAAAATCCGACTGATCCACCGATGAGACCCATAGTAGCAGCTGGAGGTTGGGTAACTGAACTCTTTTCTGTTTATGTCGAGAAGCATCTAAGACCAGTGATTGATTCCAATAAGCTTATACTTAGAGATTCTAAGCATTTTTTGATTGACCTCTATGATTACGTTAAAGAACTTCATGATCTAGAAGATATTTTGCTTGTGACTCTAGATGTACAATCTTTATTCACAGTGATACCAAACGAATTTGGTATTCAGTCTGTGCATGAGTATTTATTGCAACATAGTGAGTTGTCTTTAGTTCAAATAGATTTAATAACATTATTTCTTGAATTAATTTTAGAGAACAACATTTTTATATTTAATGGTGACTTATTCTCCCAGTGCGATGGGGTTGCCATGGGCACCCATTGTGCAAACAGTTATGCTAACATGTTTTTAGCACACTGGGAGAATACCATATTATTTCACACTGATGAGTTTAAAGCTCATGTTTTATTTTATCGATGTTTCGTCGATGACCTCTTCCTTTTGTGGAGAGGTAGTGTGGAAGATTTATTTGTATTTTATCACATGATAAATTCACTCACTAGTTGCTTAAAATTTACCTTGAATTGGTCTGCTACACGTATAGAATACTTAGATCTCTATATTGAGAAATTACACAGTGGCCTCATTAACACAGGTGTTTTTCGAAAAAGTTGTTATAGGAACTCTTTACTTTACAGGACTAGCATGTATCCTGATTATATTTTTAGAAATCTTATTTGAGGCCAGGGTGTCAGGACTTCAAGGTTAAATTCTCTAGAGAACCGTTTTCAAGATGAACTTGTAGATCTGGAGAATAAATTATTAATCAGAGGATATAGGCAGGAAGAAGTTGCCGAATCTCTATGTGACATCAACTTATTGAGACAGAACATTGCAGCACCATACTTTGATCCTTTGAGCTCTGTTGTAAATCAGAGTAGACAAACTGAGAACATTTTTCTCAAGGTGCCCTTATTTTATACATCAGACAACAAAGAATTAAAAATAATGTTTGGCAAAAATTGGCCTATTTTGCAAATAGATGAGGACATAAAAGGAATTGTAGGTGAATATCCAAAATTCTTGTATAGGAATTGAAAAAATTTGAAAAGGTTGTTAAGCCATCAGAATTCCCCAATAACATTTAATAGTCGATACAATACAAATTCCTGTGGTGATTGTAATTTTTGCTCATATATTGAGACTCAAGAGAAATTTTGTCATCCGGATACACACAGGGAATTTATATTTCATGCTGAGGCCACGTGTAGAACCTCGAATGTTGTATACTTGGCAGAGTGCCAAGCATGCCATTGTTTTTATGTTGGGAAGACAAATAGACATTTTAAGGACAGGATTCCGGAACACCTATATAACATCAGGAGATGTTCCGATAATAATGCACTTGTGAAACATGTTAGTAGGTTTGATGACATTCGTTATTTCTTATTTAGGGTCATTGAGGTCATTAGTCCCAGTATCAGAAAAGGTGATATTAGGAATCATACTGAATTTAGGGAGAATAAATGGATTATTATTCTTAGGGCAGATAGGGGCAGTGGCTTAAACGAGAGGGCTTCTATAAAACCTCTTTTAAAAAAACGAAGGATACAAAAAAGAAATGTATATATACATACATATTTTATTTTATTTTATCTTTATATTATATTTATTAACAGTTGATATTTCTACTATTTTTTACTATTGTTATTTTTAGAGATTGTATTATGTAGAGTTGTGTTATATTATCTTATCTATATGCTTGCATATGCTTATATTTAGTTGCTTGCTTAGATATATTAAGTGATGTTTATAAGTTATTTATTTATTTAGATATATGCATTTAATGTATTTTCTAGTGTTATTTCTTTAAGGTAGCAGCATAGTTAATTGATTCATCATGTTAGTTAACAATTTCTTAGGCTCTGATTTGGCTATTAGATTTTGAATTGTAGTAAAAAGACCTTTGTTTTATGGTGCTGGTATATGGTCTGATGAAGCTCATTTAGTGAAAGCGCTTACCGTGTACACTTGTATCAAATAAAGTACATGTTTTTATATTATCTGGGACATCTTGGTTGCTTCGTTGTAGTATTTTGGTGTTTTTATTGTGACTGCAATCATTTACAATGAAGCATTCATCTTGCGTGTGTTCTGCTACTTCTCTTTTTAATATTACTTTAATGAATGCATTCGATTAAAGGTGGTCCCACAAGGGCTACATGTTTTTAAGTTTCCTTTTGGATTATATTATGACACTTCCATGGTTAATGATTTTGTCACTCTATTTGATAAATGGGGCCTTGAACTGCTTAACAAGGTTGTTTTTTTCAGGGAGAAATGAAAGTGAAACTTCAGAAAGAGTTAGAGGAGTTAAATGTTTGTATTTTGGATGATTTATTGTTTAATCAATATGAAGAGATTTATGAGAAGGTTATTGGTAGGGTAAAGAAAAATGTAATATTCAATTTCAAAAGAAAAAAAGAAAATTAGAAAGAGATATTAAACAATATCAGTGTAAAGCAGTTTATCCTACCAATAAATTGTATATTGATAAGCAGGGTTCAAGTAGCAGGGGTTTTAGTAACTACCCTAATGATTGTGAGTTCATGCATGAATTGGATGATGGTGTATGTGATGATTTTTTTGGTAATGAACACACAGTGGATCATCCTGAGCATCAGGATTTTCCTACACTGAGGCGCTCGGAAAGAATAGCGAACAGTAATCAAGGAAGGCAATATTCTTACATCCAAGTAGTTCAACATCAGAGAGGGTATGGGAACAGGGGGAGAGGCAGGGGCAGATATTAGAGGATGTTGACCACTAGATCATTCACACCGCTCAAGGTTTTAGTATTTATAATTATACCGACAGGTTAATTACTGAGGATTTTTTTTAATTGTTCTCCAAAGGATTTAAATTTGTCCTTCCTAAAATTCCTGATGTAGCTGAGGTTTTGTTGGATGTACAGTTGTATACAAGAAAGTTAAATTTTAAAATTTTATTTTCTAAAAACAATGAAGGAAATATGGGTTCAAATAAAAGTGCAATTTTTTAAAAAAGTAGTACTTTTAATCCCCCTTTGCATTTTTGGTTGGAACTTTTGAGAAAGCAGTAAAAGAGAATATTTATAAGTTGTGGGTAGAAAACAAAAAGGTATATTATAATCTGAATCAAAAGGAGAGAATTTTAATGAAACAACTTAGAGAAGACAGGGGGATTCGTATTATGACCCCAGACAAGGGAGGTGGCATTGTGGTTTTTAATACTGAAGACTACATTAATATAATGCAGAATATTTTATTCAACGGGGATAATTATTTACAAGTCTCCAAAAATCAAATCAACATGTTATACCAGCGTATTGACAGTTTTCTAGAAGAATATATACTGGATCAGTGGATTAGTCAGGACACGTATGATTTTCTTTTAAATTCCCACCCCAAGGTGCTGTTATGTTTGATATCCCTAAGATCCACAAAAACATATTGGCACCACCTTTTAGACATATTGTAGTGGCTGGTGGTTCCAAAACACACAATTTGGCAGTTTTTGTGGATAGGGTGATAGAACATATTGTGGGAGGGGTACCACGTTTAGTTAAAGACTTGGGAGATTTTTTGTGTCAGTTGAAACAGGACTTATGGTCTGCTGAAGTGACATTTTTGACCATTGATGTTCAAGATTTGTTTTCTTGTATCCCTAGGAAGAAGGGGTTGGAATACTTTGAAGAAATGCTTTTTGCATGTTCTAAATTGCAACATTAACAGGTCAATTTGTTATGTGAGATTATGGCCCTTATACTAGACAATAATTTTATTTATTTTGAAGGTCAGTATTATCAACAGACCAAGGGGGTGGCTATGGGGGCAGCTTGTGTCCCCGTCTTTGCTAATATTGTCTTGTTAGGATGGCAGTTGGAATACATTTTTAAAAGTAGTTTGAATTCTGAGATTTTGTTATATAACAGATTTCTGGACGACATTTTTATTCTATGGAAAGGTGACAAAAAGAAAATACCTGGTTTTATTGAATATTGAAATAGTACCACCTCTTTTTTAAAATTTACCTATGAGTATAATGATAGAGAGATACATTATTTGGATACAACTATTTCTAAAGAATTGGAAGGTTTTAATTCTAGAGTGTGCCGGAAGAAAACCTTTTGTAATGCGTACCTCTATTTCAACAGCCATCATCCCCTATCTCAGAAAAAGAGTATTATTAAGGGGCAGGCAATAAGGATTGCATGAATGACCTCTCAAAAAGAGGATGTTGAGAATGAATTAACTTGAGGAACATGTTTGTAGATAGAGGGTACCCTAATAATCTAGTTGAGACTATTCTACAAGGAATTTTTGATGAATGGGGTAAGAAATACAAGCCGTTTTAGGCAAAGGACCTTTAAAATTACAAGTGGATGGTGCATCAATGTTAGAAGCACCTACTAATTTTGTACAAGCATGTGTTGTACAATATAGTCCCTTATATAGTGGGGTGAAAACATTTTATATAAAAAAATGGAGTATTTTTAAAACCAATAATGAGATATCCAAAGTGGTGGTCGAGAAGCCGATTTTTTCTACTAAGGTGGGTGCTAATTTGAAAATAATCTTAGAAATCAAGGTTGGTGGGGGAGATCAAAATAATAAGGATGGTACTAAACAATGTGGGTGGTGCCCCAGTGTAGTTTTATTCTGCAGGCACCATTTATTACCTTATCTAATAGAACTGAAATTACAGTGTACTTTAAAAAGGGAAACTGTTTTACTAACAGAATTATGTACCTTGCAAAATGTAACACCTGCATGGGATTTTATGTTGGAAAAACTGAGAGAGACCTTAAATCTAGGCTTTACAAACACTCATATGACATAAAGGACAAGGAGGAGACAAATGCCTTGTATAGGCATAGTATGGCATGTGCAAATATTTCCGGTTTTAAATTTTCTGTTTTGGATATGGTGCAAATAGACCTGAGAGGTGGGGATTGGAAGAATATTTTATGTAAAAAAGAATTATTGTGACAACTTAGGTTAGCTGCAAACCTGCACCCTGGGCTAAATGATTTTATATCTATTATACCAGTATTGAAGGAAAAGGCAGGAAAAATATAAGTTAAAAACTATTTTAAATTAATATTTTAGTTCATCTGGAACAATATGTTGAATTAATTTATTTTATGAACAGAGTACAAAAGTATTTGTATTTCTTTATGCATTTTATGATGGTGGTGAAAATGTATTTTCCAAACATATTTTCTAGATTTGTTAACTTTATTTTAACAGTGCAAACTGATTGGTTTATTTTCACCCAATAGTAGTTGATTTTAATCTATTTAAAGTCTCTTTTTTCATTGTAATAATTGTTCTGATGAAGTCAGCTTGGATTGATGAAAGTGCTTAACTTTTGTAAATAAAACTGTGTGGAGTCTGGAAACCCTGGTGGTGCATTTTTTGGTTTCTTTGAGACAGTTACCGAAGCCTTGAATGAGGGAAGACAGTGCATACCTCCTGCCTTGACCAAGCCAAAGCCTTTGATACTATTCCCTACTTGGGTATAATAGATAAATTCTCTCAACTAGGCATCAGTCATTATGTTACCAGATGGGTAGCAAACTTTCCCACTGATAGAACCCACCTAGTAAATACAGGGGAAGCCACTTCAAGCAGTAGGCCTGTAATGAGTGGTGTACCCCAGTGATCAGTCTTGGGGCCTCTGTTGTTTGGGATAGACTTTTCTGAGGTGCAGGCTAAAACCAGTGGGCTATGGCTGACCAAGTCTGCAGATGACTGCAAGCTGGCGCTGTCATCAATTCCCCTAGTGATGTAGGCATTGTCCAAGAGGGTCTCACCCAAACAAATGGCTGGTGCCAGAAACATGGCCTCAAACTGAATGCCAAAAATGCAATGTCATTCCCCTTGGGGAGAGTGATGTCCCCACAAATGATCACATTATTAACGAGGTCCTAAGCACTCAGGCAGTCACGAGAGACTTGGGCACCCAGGTTGATAGCAAACTGACTTTTGACCACTATATTTCCTCCATTGTACAGAAAGTTTTCTACATGGTCCACCCCATTAGCAAGGGATAAGGAGGTCATAACATCCCTGTATTCTTCCCTTATAAGACCCATTATTGAGTACATTGCCCCTTTTGGCATATACCTCACAAAGCACATGCAGCAGCTGGAGAGACCACAGAGGTTCCTCACCAGGAGAATCCAGGGGATCAAAAAGTCTACCCTACGTAGATAAAAGCCCTGTCCCTCTACTCAGTCTCATACAGACTCCTCAGAGGTGACCTCTGTCTGGCATACAAAGCAATCTCAGACCCCACCTTGATGGGACTGCTGCATATCCGCAAGTCAAGCTCCACTTGAGTAACCCACACGTGTGACCTCAACCTGGTCTGTGGCATCAATAGGACTTGTTGTCAGGACAGATTTGTGTCCCAGAGACTCTGCCTTCTATGAAATAGACTCCTTCTTCACATCAAGCAGAGTACCTCATTAACCTTTTTTAAGCACAACCTGGATAACTGGATGGGGAACAGAAAATACACACCTGGTATTCCACCTGTGTCCCTGCTGGACAGGGGTATCGGTTGCTGACCTGCTGGAACATGGGCTAAATTCTTGGCTAGGTTTGTAAGGGCCTCAGGATCAATAGCCTAGTGATGTCCTGTGATCCTTTGATCCTCTGATCATCTGATAATACTCAGGTTTGGAGCATGCACAAGATGTGTCCTTTCAACTAACAACTCCTGCTGTGGAATTCCAGTCCAGTTGCTTATTTGTGCTTTCATAAAGTTAATGCAGTCTGTTCTTTACGTTTCCTCTGGTATAACTGAAAATCTTAGGTTTTCCCTACATGCTCTGTCCTCTAATTCTATTATTTTTGGAAACATCTCTTAATGAGCAGTCTCATGTTCAGCCAGCCTTTCCTTCATTTCATCCTCTGATTTTTGTAGTTTTATCACTGCATCTGGATATCTGTTTAAAGCGTCTTCCATTTTTCCAGCCTTTTGTTGTTTGTGTTAATGTACTCCATCAGTGTTTTGTTTATTTTAACCAGGTCTGTGTGCAGTTGTTTTATTATCTTCCTGTACATTACTGGAAGTAATGTCTGGAGGTCATATTGCTTTTTTGCTAAACAGCTGCAGGACTTTCCCCAGTCAGTGTTTTCTCCTCACTTTTTGTAGTTGATTTTTTCCAGGTTCTCTGCATTTCTTTTTTCCTGGCATCCAGGCAGTACACTTATTATCCAATTACTGAAGCTTGCCCATAAACACAAAAGTCTATTGGCTTTCTCTGCTGAGTTTCTCTTTTCACCCTGGGAGAGCCTGAATTAAGCTGTTACTCAATGTACAGCCATGTTGGAAGTCATTTATGTATTTCTTTTATCATTATGATGGCATGTGTATGTTATTTATCATATACGTACCTGTACCATCCTGGCTAATGCTTAGTTATCTATGGACATCTACAAACTCCTACAAAGTTGCTGTCTGTAAATTTATGTGACACTTTTCCTGTATGGTTCTTTAGTGACAGTAGACATTCATTTGTAGATCTGTTGCATAAGCATGTGGGAGAACTTGGTGTTCTCCAGACATCCTCAAAGTCAAATTTTAAATTACTTCTGTCTGGAATTGTACTTGTCATTGTTGTGTTGTTTTGTACTATCTTTACATATTTATTGGAAGTCCTTTGCATAAGCATATAGGAATGCTTGGCTGTCCCGGGACATCTGCATTGTCATTTTTAACTTTCTGCTTTCCACAAATATATGCATGGTTCTAGAGTTACATTACCCATTCATTTGCAAATCCTTTGTATAACCATATACTAATGCTTAGATGTTTGTGAACATCTGCAAAGTCTACATGAAATATGTGCTGAGTATATGTATGTAGAGCTGTAGCATTGCATTTTATGTACATATCATTATGTGCCCCTGTCAGTGGTTATAACTCATATGTCAGTGGTACAGGTGTGCAGCATATGGATAGCACCCTGCTAACATAGATGGTAACAGTACCATACTAACCATTCATATTAGCCCTCATGTATGTTGTGTGGAATCTCCATATTCCACTATGTCCAACATCATATGTGCCTGTAATATATAGGGGCATTTTGCTCTCTATACACATAACAGTGTACAGTCTAAGGATATCTACATATAACACCTAATCACCTATAAGCCTTACATTTTCCCACTGTTCAGTACTTTGTGATATATGTATAAGTGCTGGCCTATAAATATATGCACTGTTTACTAATACCTGTGCAGTCTTTTACAGTTAGTTTAACAGATGCATATTCTTGCTCCTATTGCATTATATGTACCAGCTTCATATCAAGGTATGTATGCCACTGAATGCTATGCAGAGCTACAGAACCTCATTCAGTACACACTTCAGCAATATACATCCAGATTATGAGCATTGTCCCATAGTTTCACAGTTTACTCTGCCATATTACTTGATAGTACAGCAGTGTAGTAGTTGTGCCTTGTGATCTGCAACACGTGTAACCCCCTGCATGGATGTACCTGCACTGCTGTAGTGCATTGCTCATCCTCACCTGCCTTATGCCCACAACACATGCTGTCACAGACTCCCACTATGGTACATGTATGCATGTGTGTGTTTTAGCCTGTAGAGTATGCATAAGTGCTTATGTGCTAAGGGAGGAATATGGCAACTGGGATACTTTATTACATATACTTACACATCTTGTTAGAAATATTGAATTGTGCAACATAATGCCTATGTGTTTTTTTTTTTTTGGTTTAGTGGCCATACTATTTATGTTTTGTAGATGACCAGTCCTCAAAACAGGAAGAACAATTTCAGTTCAAGGGAAAATTATGTCCTTTTCAAGGCTCTGCATGAGCATGAATGGGTATTTTTCTGGACAAGTGGGTGATGTCACATGGAGATAGCAGGTGTGGGAGGTCATTTGTACAGGGTGAATGCAGTGGATCGGTATGGCAAGTATGTGAAAGTGTGCAGATGTAGGCACACCAATGTAACATAGCATGCAATAAGACAGGTTACTAACTTTAGACAAAGCCAGGAAGCCATTGGTGATGGACCCCACCAACAGTTCTGTTAGAGATGGGAGATTTTTTGTCCTCTCTTCATCATCAGTCTGGAAACAGATGTATTCTTGATGCAAGCATTGAGTTTGGTGTCCCCAGGTAATCAAGTATGTCATTCAAATACCCCAAAGGGGCCTACCCAGTTACTGCATTATTACTGTGCATTTGATGCTTAAGAATTATACATATTACAGCTACAGTATCTGCAGTGGTGCAGCTAACATAAGCTTCAATTCAGACACTTCTAATGGTGTTACAGCTGCCAACATCAGCAAACATAAGTATGCATGGATTTCTTTATTATAACATTTTGAACTGCATAAATATTTGCCATCATATTGCTTATTTTAGATTACTGGTGCAGTACATTTGTAACTCACTGTCTGTATTCATACATTTCAATTCCTACATATGCTTTATCCTCCCCAACACCTTTATCTGACTGTAAAGCCAGGGATGATGTGGTAGACATAAAGGGCATAGACTGTGAAACACAGGGGTCCCTGTTTGGGAAATCTCTTCCTAGCCCCATGCTGGACGTAGTAGTCAGCCAAAGTACAGCCTCTAACCCAGAGGGCAGTCTATCTGACTGTGACAGTGACAGTCACATGTCTGGTTAGACAGTGAAAGCAGTCTATATCCACACTTCCTCACAGGGTATTGTTACTGGTGATAACATGTCTCTACAATGGACACCTTACATCCAAGGGAATGCATGTGCCCATATGGCAGAACTATGTGGATGCATATCTGCTGGTGTCTGCATATTGTTGCAAGCCCACAGATGATCACAACACCAAAGTTGTATGGAACAGAGTGCACTTGTTAGGGCAACTTAACATGTGGCAAACCATTTGTGTTTGCTGTACAGCAATCAAGGATGCTGACATGCAAAGATAATGACTGCCACTTTACAATAGTCTTAGAGTATGGCAAGTTTTGCACACTGTGTGGAGCAGGCTATTATGCTGTGCCTGAACAGTGTTGCGGTGTTGTATATGCCATACATGTCATGGCTCAATTTATATTCATGCCACCTCAGAGTAGGTTCCTGCATAGCCAATGACATACCACCTGTAAAACTCATTTCTGCAGACTGCCTGTGAACACTCACGTACTGCAGATGTTCAGCATACAGGCGCAGACACAGACTGACATCACCAGCTCTGGCGCAACTTGTTAATAGAGGCACTTCCACTGTGTTAATTGCATTAGCTAAACTGATATCACTTGAAAGTAGCAGTCATTAGAGACATATATCACACAAGCAAGGATCTACCACCCCTCTGATGGCCTGCCATATTTTGAGATCACATGCTCCTTGTGTATGTCTAGTGCATGACAGCCAACCTCCTATGTGCAGAGGCAGTTGTGTCACAATAGTAACAGCAGACAGTGATATTACATGTGTGCACAAAGCTTACACATACGTTTCCTTGTCTGAATCCCATATGCATAAATTAGGGTGGACTATGTTTTGTTGTTGCTGGTGTGTGTGTGTGTGTGTGTGTGTGTGTGTGTGTGTGTGTAAACATGAAGTCTTAGCAGTCATTCTTGCAGTTGTTTGTATCGTCTCCCTATCAGCATCCCTTTTGACTCATCCATGCACACTGTTGCATGGCTTTCAGCTACAGTTCATCTTTTCAATATGCATGAATTCATACTTCCTGTATAGTATATCCATCCAGTATTGATGTCACAAGGCAGGCAAACAATACCAGAGGTGCATACACACAGCATGTCCCTAGTATTGTTGGTATAACTGCCCCACGGATAATGTATGCTTTCCACATAGTACAACTTGTAACATGGCTTTCCTGTCTCCTGCATGTATATATGCCCTATAACTTCATACATATGTCTGTGTCTCTTTACCCTGCACATGTGTACTGCAGACTAATACATGTTTATGTATGATGGGCTTGTGTGCAGGCTACTTATGTATACATGCATGTTACATGTGGCACTGTACTACACATATGTAAGGATTGCCATTACATGCTGCTCTGTGTACACATGTACCTGTGGCATACCAGGACTCAAATTTCTGAGCCAGACATTGATGTGATGCCTGTGCTTGCACATACAATCTCAGCCTTCATCATTCATGCCTTGCTAAAAAGGGTAACAAAAGAGAGTGATGTGGAACAAATCATCATTTCTTGAAAGAAATTATGAATTGTTACTGTTATACAAGAAGCCCATAGTTTCCGGACAGAAGATATACAAAAAGATTAAGACAGAAATTAGAGGAAAGAAAAATACTTGCACAAGAAAAACTGTCAAATGCAAATTTGTCTTCATTAATACAACAGATTCATAAAACAATGTTACAAAGACCAATAATCCTTGGGCCGTTTAGAAAAATAAGCAACTGATGAAGTGCAAAAAAATAAAGAACAGTATCTAGAGATTTTGAAAGGTATAAAAAAGAAGCATGGATGGGAAAGAAAGAGAGATCTGATATGGTGCAATATTTATGCAAAGGAGAAAGCAAAATTAATCAATACAAAAAAGACACACAGACATGGACATTTCACAATACAAAAAAAAGATCACAAAAGACGAACGTAGAAAAGAAGATTTGTAAAGTAGAAGTTAAAAAAAACAGAAGCTGAATTTATGGAATACCTGCAAAGTGAGGGATTTAGTGTAGAAAGTCTAACACAGTTTATGCCACTGTATGATGAAACAATGAGTTCCCCAAATATAGAGAAACAGGAGGAGTGGGAGACATCTGTTGAAGAAATATGAACACGGGAAATAAAACAAGATTTACTGTGGTGCAATAGTTATGCAAAGGAGAAAGCAAAACTAATCAATACAAAAAAGCAGCACCAAAGATATTTGAAGAGAAATACAGGCAAAGGCACCTGGATATGGAGAAGTTTACAGTAAAAAAATAAGAAAACAAAGGGGGAAAATAGAAAAGATAATTACTAATGCAGACGTTAAAGACATAGAAACTGAAGTTATGGATTAACTGTGAAGTGAAGGACTTAGTGTTGAAAACCTAACTTTGATAACATCACAGCATGATAGAACAATGAGTCCCTAAATTAAGGAGAAACAAATGAAGCAGGAAGCACCTGATCAGTTGCCACATGAAGATACTTTGGGGCCTTCAATAGGAAATCAGTACAAAAGTTCAGCTGGAGTTGTACAGCAACGGAAGGAGCAGGAGACTGTGACAACTCGGACACAGTCAATGTTGTGGAGTGATAGGCCAGTGAGTTCTCATATGAAAGAGCAATGGATGGCACAGGGTGAAACTGGGGAGAATATGACACGGGAAGATGTTCTGGAACTTTTTGTAGAAGAAACAGAGAACAAACAATGTGCCCTTAGTTTAGAAGAAAATGATCTAAGGGGAGAGTTACTTGATTTAATAGAGATGGATAGAGATATTAAGATCAAAGAAAGACATATATTCCAGAAGGTCAATAAGAACCAAATGAACACAGAAATCAAAACTGTTCATATAAATTCATGAGATATAACAGAAGTAAATAGGATATATTACTGTGCAGCTAAATTAGTGACAGATAAGTCTTACCACAAAAAACACAGGGCAGTAAGGGTAAGGAAGGGAAGAAATCAAATGCCATCATGGAAGTATCAGAGAAAACTATAAGGTAAGACAAGAAGTATCGCTGTTAGAAAAGTACACAACAGGGAACAGATCAACAGAAATATTCAGAAATATAGATGTGATAAAAGCAATGCGCAGTATCAAAACAAATCAGAATCTATCATGCACTACTGCAAATAAACTAAAGTTATCAGCACAGGCAGAAAAACGTAGAAGATATACAGATAAATATAAAGGAAAAGTACAAAATAAGCAATTTATTGATGAATAAAATGTTTTATAAAGAATTGGGAAACAAGGCAAAAGGAATAGAAACACCACCAAAAAAGAAGAAATAGACATATTTTGGAGAAATATCTATGAAGATCCTGTGGCACATAAAAACGCTGAATGAATAGAAGGAAAAGAAAAAAAATAAGAAGTTTAAATGTACAGGATATAAAATGGGATGAAGTAACGGCCACAGAAATGAAACAAAATGAAGAAATGCTCCTAAATGGAAAACTCCAGGCACAGATGCAGGACCTAAATTCTGGCTAAAAGTATTAACATCTTTACATGAAGATATATGTGCACCTTAAACAGATGCCAACCTGGTTAACAACAGGAAAAATGATACTCCTTCTTAAGAGTGAATGTGCAAGGTATCCGACAAACTATAGTACAATAACATGTCTTACAATGATGTATAAACTATACACTAGAATTGATGTTGACAGAGTTTATAGTAATTTAGGATACAACTCAGTCATGGCAATAGAACAAAAGGGTAACAAAAGAAAGTCATATGGAACAAAGATAATTTGTTGTTAAATAAAGTCATATTGGAGAATTGTAAATAGGGGAAGCATCTAAGCATGTTATGGATAGATTACAAAAAAAGCATTTGACAGCACCCCACAATCATGGATAAAAGAGTGCTTACCAAGTATAAGATATACCCTGCATTGATCAATTACATTATAGCGACCATTAAATAGTGGCAAACCACATTGCAGCTAAGCCATGATAAAGGACAAATTCTTATTCTAGGGATAAAAATTCAAAGGGCGATATTCTAGGGTGACTCATTGTCACCACTGCTCTTTTGTCTTGCTCTTAACCCATTAAGTTGTCTGCTTAACGTATTAAGTCATGGTTACAATCTGGCTCCCAGAAAACAACAAAGTATAAAGAATTCTTGTCTTCTTTTTCTCAATGATTTAAAACTGTATAGTTCATCAGATGAGGAACTGAAAGCAGAACTGCAAGTGGTCAGAACTTTCTCAGACGTTATAAGAATGTCATTTGGTCTTGATAAATTGTGCAAAAGCAACCTTTAAAGCAGGAATACTGCAGCACCAAGAAAATTTCACTCTGGGATAGGAATGTGATATAAAGGAACTTGAGCAGGAGGGAGTGTATAAATATTTTGGAATTGATGACAGATCATAATAAACCATGAACAAAGCTGAATAAAACTCAGTAAGGAATATTTTATAAGACAAAAGTTAATATTGAAAACAGCCATGACATCTAAAAATAAAGTCCAAGCTATAAACCAAATTGCTCTTCCTGTTCTAACTTATAGTTTTGGGTTTATTGACTAGCCCCAAAAGGTATCAGATCAGTTGGACAGAAAACATGCTTGCTTATAAAATGATTTATAAAAATCAGTGTATACCAAGATTATATATTCCCCATCCTGAAGGAGGTATGGGCCTTCTTGAAACTGATTACATACATAGATCTATAATTTTAGGACTGCACACATATCTGCTGACCTCACAAGATCCAAACATAGTGAAAGTTTTAAAACATGATGAGAACAAGTCTAAGATGACTTCTCTACTTCTCTGCTTAGTTTAGCAGACGCATATTGGTGTTAAGCGAGAATAGAAATCAAACCAGAAGTAGACAAAAATCAGGCAGCAAGTGAATGTGCCTAAAAATAAAAGAAAAATATAACGTGAAGGATTAGACTTAGTTGAGAAGGCAAGAAATGTGAAAATGCATAAATACAGTTGCAAGTACAGAAAAGTCCTGGAACAACCTTATGTCGATCAAGATCTAATGCAGGAATTGTTAAGAAGAATTTAAAACAAAAGACAAAAGGTTAATATTGATAGCCCAAGATAGTGGACTATGTACATGTTGGTTTACAATTCCATTGAACATGTTGGAGAAACAGATAAATGCAGGTTTTGTAAAACAGAATTGGAAACAGTTGCACATCTTGTTGCTGGGTATGATACAGTAATGACAGAAGGCCTGTATACTGAAAGGCATAATAATGAGGCTAGACTGTTGCATTGGGGATTCTACAATCATTTAATATTCAAGTGGCTGAGAAGCATTGGAAACATGAGCCACAAAGCATTATAGAAAATGATGAAATATATATCACATGGGATCACCCATTTTCAGCAGTTCAAAAACTAGTTGTCATAAAACCAGATATGGTAGTCCATGAAAAGAAGACAAAAGTAGCATTGATCACTGAAACTGCTATACCTGGTGATTACAGTGTCTTATGTACAGGGAGACACATGATAATAAAATACTAGGATTTGCAGGCAGAAACAATGGTAATGTGGAAGAAGGATACCCAGACAGTTCCAATAGTAGTAGGATCAATGGGTCTCATAAAAAATAATTTACAATTGTATTTAGATATGTTACCGATACATGTAACTCTATATTAATTGCAGAAGGAGTCAGTTCTGGACACATTGTGAGTGCTGTGAAGAGCACTTTTGACTAACATGAAAGAGTGAAACCATACTAATTTCATGAACTTTAATCATACTTTGATTTAGGAATGGGGTCTGTTCCCATCATGGTATTATAAACCTGAAAGATGTAGAGCAATTAAACTGGCCAGAAGCCTCACTTATATCCTCTTGATCATCTGGCCGTACTGCTGGTTGTTCATGTTTAACTGCTTGAATTTATTGAGGTAGATTGGTCTGGCAGGTCACCATGCCTGGATATCATCATATTGTGTAAAATGACACACATGATGACCATCTGTACAGCCATCTACATTGGAAACTGTAATGCACCCCTAGATGACTCCATACACCTGAAATGGGCTTTCAGTATGCCAGATACCTGCTCAATGGTTTTACACATTTTAATTGTATTCTACTGAATGCGTCCTTAGCAGTTGTCGATGGGGATCTGATGGGGGTCATGAACCATAGCTCCAGTGAATAACTACAGAACCTGTTTGTATGGACAGAACAGTACATTAGAAGTACATCTTGCAGCACTAAGAGTGCAACCATATACCGTCGAATTATAGTGATACTGACCTATTAGTCCCTTTGGGATGTTCTCATCGCTGGTCATTACCAGTAAGACACTTTATTCTCCATACTGAAGTGTCATGTATGCTTCCGGGGTATGCTATAATGAGATTTATGATAAAGCTATCTACTGAGCATGCTGTCAGACAACTGAGTGAGGTCCCCCAACTTCCAGTTGTAGTACTGCTCAGTATTTTTACCAGTATGGATTTTTCTTGGCACATGGATGCAGTCAACATTTCCAAAATCAGGAGGAATCGGCAATAGTATAGATGTGTTCAATGGCAGCATGTCATTCCAATGAATATGTTTTGGAAGTGGATGTATTTATTTACTTTGTGACACATGACTGGGAAGAACTTTTCTAATATGTGTCTTGGAGATATGTAGGACACCGCTGGTCTGCACACACACATACACACACAAACACACACACATACACACTCACACACACACACACACACACACACACACACACACACACACACACACACACACAAATATATATATTTTAATATAAATAGCCTCCACCATAAATCAGTGTGGGGTTTTGGCATGTCCATCCTGACATTTCCATTTCTCACTCTTAATTTCTGTATGGTACAGATGTATTTTGAAAATAGGCATATTGCCACTCATGTTGCATTTATTATACATCATTCTGCATTATCACATATGCATGTTGCATTTATTATACACCATTTTGCATTATCACATATGCATGTTGCATTTATTTTACACCATTCTGCATTATCACATAAGCATGTTGCATTTATTATACACCATTCTGCATTATCACAAACGCCTATTGTTTGCTTTTTTGCAGAATCACTTGCACTGTTGTTGCACAGGACGGTGTCATTGACATGCTAAGCTAGGCACAAATGGCTTTTGCAATCTGACTCTAAGACTCTACACTGCAGCTAGGGAAGAGATACCCCACATGTAATTTGCGCTTACTGTGACTACATGAATACATTTCTGTATCACACGAATTAGACTAAACATGTGTGTTGTCAGATGACAACACTACATATAAATAAGAGCTGCCATACACAAGATCATTTGTGCTTACTGCGACTACATGAATACATTTCTGTATCAAATAGGCTAGACTAAACGTTTCTGTTGTCAGATGACAGCACTACATATAAATAAGGGCTGCCATACAAGGGATCATTTGTGCTTACTGTGAAAACATGAATACATTTCTGTACCACACAGGCCAGATTAAACGTTTGTGTTGTCAGATGCCAACACTACATATAAAAAAGGGATGCCATACACAGGATCATTTGTGCTTACTGTGACTACATGAAAACATTTTTGTATCACACCAGCTAGACTAAATGTTTGCATTGTCAGATGACAACACTACATATAAAGAAGGGCTGCCATACACGGGATCATTTGTGCTTACTGTGACTACATGCATACATTTCTGTATCACACAGGCTAGACTAAATGGTTGTGTTGTCAGATGACAACACTACATATAAATAAGGGCTGCCATACACGGGATCATTTGTGCTTACTGTGACTACATGAATACATTTCTGTATCACACCGGATAGACTAAACCTTTGTGTTGTCAGATGATAACAC
Organism: Protopterus annectens; assembly: GCF_019279795.1. NCBI lineage: Eukaryota > Metazoa > Chordata > Ceratodontiformes > Protopteridae > Protopterus > Protopterus annectens. Next base: position 76,266,660 of record NC_056730.1, on the reverse strand, counting down.
TACATATAAATAATGAATGCCATGCACAGGATCATTTGTGCTTACTCTGACTACATGAATACATTACTGTATCACACCGGCTAGACTAAACGTTTGTGTTGTCAGATGACAGCACTTCATATAAATAAGGTCTGCCATGCACTGGATCATTTGTGCTTACTGTCACTACTGAATACATTTCTGTATCACACAGGCTAGACTAAAAGTTTGTGTTGTCAGATGACAACACTACATATAAATAAGGGCTGCCATACACGGGATCATTTGTGGTTACTGTGACTACATGAATACATTTCTGTATCACACAGGCCATATTAAATGTTTGTGTTGTTAGATGCCAACACTACATATAAAAAAGGGCTGCCATACATGGCATCATTTGTGCTTACTGTGACTACATGAATACATTTTTGTATCACACCAGCTAGACTAAACATTTGTGTTTTCAGATGACAACACTTCATATAAATAAGGTCTGCCATACACGGGATCATTTGTGCTTACTGTGACTACATGGATACATTTCTGTATCACACCGGCTAGACTAAACGTTTGTGTTGTCAGATGGCAACACTAAATCTAAATAAGGGCTGCCATACACGGGGTCATTTGTGCTTACTGTGACTATATAAATACATTTTCTGCATCACACAATCTGGACTAAATGTTTGTGTTGTCAGATGACAACACTACATATAAATAAGGGCTGCCTTATTCAGGACCATTTGTTCTTACTGTGACTACGTAGATACATTTCTGTATCACACCAGCTAGACTAAACGTTTGTGTTGTCAGATGACAGCACTACATATAAATAAGGGCTGCCGTACACGGGATCATTTGTGGTTACAGTGACTACATGAATACTTTTCTGTATCACATGGGCTAGACTAAATGTTTGTGTTGTCAGATGACAACAATACATATAAATAAGGGCTGCCATACACGGGATCATTTGTGCTCACTGTGACTACATTTCTGTATCACACAGGCTAGACTAAATGTTTGTGTTGTCAGATGACAACAATACATATAAATAAGGGCTGCCATACAGGGGATCATTTTTGCTTACTGTGACTACATGAATAAATTTCTGTATCACACCGGCTGGACTAAACGTTTGTGTTGTCAGATGAAAACATTACATATAAATAAGGGCTGCCATACATGGGATCATTTGTGCTTACAGTGACTACATGAATACATTTCTGTATCACACCGACTAGACTAAGCCTTTGTGTTGTCAGATGACAACACTACATATAAATAAGGGCTGCCATACACGGGATCATTTGTGCTTGCTGTTGCTACATGAATACATTTCTGTATCACACCGGCTAGAATAAACGTTTGTGTTGTCACATGACAACACTACATATAAATAAGAGCTGCTATACACTGGATAATTTGTGCTTACTGTGACTACATGAATACATTTCTGTATCACACAGGCTAGACTAAACATTTGTGTTGTCAGATGACAACACTACATACAAATAAGGGCTGCCATACATGGGATCATTTGTGCTTAATGTGACTACATGAGTACATTTCTTTATTACACCAGCAAAAATAAATGTTTGTGTTGTCAGATGACAACACTACATATAAATTAAGGCTGCCATACACGGGATCATTTGTGCTTATTATGACTTCATGAGTACATTTCTATATCACACCGGCTAGAGTAAACGTTTGTGTTCTCACATGACAACACTACATATAAATAAGGGCTGCTGTACACGGGATCATTTTTGCTTACTGTGACTACACAAATACATTTCTGTACCACACCGGCTAAACTAAACGTTTGTGTTGTCAGATGACAACACTGCATATAAATAAGGGCTGGTTTACACGGGATCATTTGTGCTTACTGTGACTACATGACTATATTTCTGTATCACACCAGCTAGACTAAACTTTTGTGTTGCCAGATGACAACACTACATATAAATAAGGGCTGCCATATGTGGGATCATTTGTGCTTACTGTGACTACACGAATAAATTTCTGTATCACACAGGCTTGACTAAACGTTTGTGTTGTCAGATGATAACACTGCATATAAATAAGGGCTGCCATACATAGGATCATTTGTGCTTACTGTGACTACATGAATACATTTCTGTATCACACCGGCTAGACTAAACATTGGTGTTGTCAGATGACAACACTACATCTAAATAAGGGCTGCCATACACGAGATCATTTGTGCTTACTGTGACTACATGAATGCAATTCTGTATCACACAGGCAAGACTAAATGTTTGTGTTTTCATATGACAACACTACATATAAATAAGGGCTGCCATACACAGGGTCATTTGTGCTTACTGTGACTACATGAATACATTTCTGTATTACACAAGCTAGACTAAATGTTTGTGCTGTCAGATTACAACACTACATATAAATAAGGGCTGCCATACACGGGATCATTTGTGCTTACTGTGACTACATGAATACATTTCTGTATCACACCAGTTAGACTAAACGTTTGTGTTGTCAGATGACAACACTACATATTAATAAGGGCTGTCATACACGGGATCATTTGTGCTTACTGTGACTTCATGAGTACATTTCTATATCACACCGGCTAGACTAAACGTTTGTGTTCTCACATGACAACACTACATATAAATAAGGGCTGCCGTACACGGGATCATTTTTGCTTACTGTGACTACACAAATACATTTCTGTACCACACCGCTAAACTAACGCTTTGTGTTGTCAGATGACAACACTGCATATAAATAAGGGCTGGTTTACACGGGATCATTTGTGCTTACTGTGACTACATGACTATATTTCTGTATCACACCAGCTAGACTAAACTTTTGTGTTGTCAGATGACAACACTACATATAAATAAGGGCTGCCATACATGGGATCATTTGTGCTTACTGTGACTACATGAATAAATTTCTGTATCACACAGGCTTGACTAAACGTTTGTGTTGTCAGATGATAACACTGCATATAAATGAGGGCTGCCATACATGGGATCATTTGTGCTTACTGTGACTACATGAATACATTTCTGTATCACACCGGCTAGACTAAACGTTGGTGTTGTCAGATGACAACACTACACCTAAATAAGGGCTGCCATACACAGGGTCATTTGTGCTTACTGTGTCTACATGAATACATTTCTGTATTACACAAGCTAGACTAAATGTTTGTGCTGTCAGATTACAACACTACATATAAATAAGGTCTGCCATACATGGGATCATTTGTGCTTACTGTGACTACATGAATACATTTCTGTATCACACAGGCTAGACTAAACTTTTGTGTTGTGAGATGACAACACTACATATAAATTAGGGCTGCCATACAAGGGATCATTTGTGCTTACTGTGAATACATGAATTCATTTCTGTATCACACCGACTAAACTAAACATTTGAGTTGTCAGATGACAAGACTACATATAAATAAGGGCTGGTTTAGATGGGATCATTTTTGCTTACTATGACTACATGACTATATTTCTGTATCACACCAGCTAGACTAAACGTTTGGGTTGTCAGATGACAACTCTACATATAAATAAGGGCTGCCATACACGGGATCATTTATGCTTACTGTGACTACATGAATAGATTTCTGTATCACACCAGCTAGACTAAACGTTTGTATTGTCAGATGACAGCATTACATATAAATAAGGGCTGCCATACATGGGATCATTTGTGCTTACTGTGACTACATGAATAAATTTCTGTATCACACAGGCTTGACTAAACGTTTGTGTTGTCAGATGATAACACTGCATATAAATGAGGGCTGCCATACATGGGATCATTTGTGCTTACTGTGACTACATGAATACATTTCTGTATCACACCGGCTAGACTAAACGTTGGTGTTGTCAGATGACAACACTACACCTAAATAAGGGCTGCCATACACAGGGTCATTTGTGCTTACTGTGTCTACATGAATACATTTCTGTATTACACAAGCTAGACTAAATGTTTGTGCTGTCAGATTACAACACTACATATAAATAAGGTCTGCCATACATGGGATCATTTGTGCTTACTGTGACTACATGAATACATTTCTGTATCACACAGGCTAGACTAAACTTTTGTGTTGTGAGATGACAACACTACATATAAATTAGGGCTGCCATACAAGGGATCATTTGTGCTTACTGTGAATACATGAATTCATTTCTGTATCACACCGACTAAACTAAACATTTGAGTTGTCAGATGACAAGACTACATATAAATAAGGGCTGGTTTAGATGGGATCATTTTGCTTACTATGACTACATGACTATATTTCTGTATCACACCAGCTAGACTAAACGTTTGGGTTGTCAGATGACAACTCTACATATAAATAAGGGCTGCCATACACGGGATCATTTATGCTTACTGTGACTACATGAATAGATTTCTGTATCACACCAGCTAGACTAAACGTTTGTATTGTCAGATGACAGCATTACATATAAATAAGGGCTGCCATACATGGGATCATTTGTGTTTACTGTGACTGCATGAATACATTTCTGTATCACATATGCTAGACTAAACGTTTGTGTTGTCAGATGACAACACTACATATAAATAGGGGCTGCCATACACGGGATCATTTGTGCTTACTGTGACTACATGAATAAATTTTTGTTACACACCAGCTAGACTAAACGTTTGTGTTGTCAGATGACAACACTACATATAAATAAGGGCTGCCATATACTGAATCATTTGTGCTTACTGTGACTACGTGAATACATTTCTGTATCACACCATATAGACTAAATGTTTGTGTTGTCAGATGACAACAGTACATATAAATAATGGCTGCCATACACGGGATTATTTGTGCTTACTGTGACTACATGAATACATTTCTGTATCACACCGGGTAGACCAAACGTTTGTGTTGTCAGATGACAACATTACATATAAATAAGGGCTGCCATACACGGGATCATATGTGGTTACTGTGACTACATGAATACATTTCTGTATCACACAGGCTAGATTAAACATTTGTGTTGTCAGATGGCAACACTACATATAAATAACGGCTGCCATACAAAGGATCATTTGTGCTTACCGTAACTACATGAATACATTTCCGTATCACACCAGCTAGACTAAACATTTGTGTTGTCATATGACAACACTACATATAAATAAAGGGCTGCCATAAACGGGATCATTTGTGCTTACTGTGACTACGTGAATACATTTCCGTATCACACCGGCTAAACTAAACATTTGTGTTCAGATGACAACCCTACATATAAATAAGGGCTGCCATACATGGGATCATTTGTCCTTACTATGACTACATGAATACATATCTGTATCACACCGGCTAGACTAAACGTTTTTGTTGTCAGATGATAACACTTCATATAAATAAGGTCTGCCATACACGGGATCATTTGTGCTTACTGTGACTACATGAATACATTTCTGTATCACACCGGCTAGACTAAGCATTTGTGTTGTCAGATGACAACACTACATATAAATAAGGGCTGCCATACATGGGATCATTTGTGGTTACTTTGACTACATGAATACATTTCTGTATCACACAGGCAAGACTAAACGTTTGCGTTGTCAGATGATAACACTACATATAAATAAGGGCTGCCATGCATGGGATGATTTTTGCTTACTGTGACTACATGAATACATTTCTGTATCAAACAGGCTAGACCAAATGTTTGTGTATTCAGATGACAACACTACATATAGATAAGGACTGTCATACACGGGAGTATTTGTGCTTACTGTGACTACATGAATACATTTTTGTATCACACAAGCTAGACTAAATGTTTGTGTTGTCAGATGATAACACTACATATAAATAAGGGCTGCCATACATGGGATCATTTGTGCTTACTGTGACTACATAAATACATTTCTGTTTCACACAAGCTAGACTAAATGTTTGTGTTGTCAGATGACAAAACTACATATAAATAAGGGCTGCCATACACGGAATCATTTGTGCTTACTGTGACTACATGAATACATTTCTGTATCACACCAGCTAGACTAAACGTTTGTGTTGTCAGATGACACCACTACATATAAATAAGTGCTGCCATACACGGGATAATTTCTGCTTACTGTCACTACATGAATACATTTCTGTATCACACCGCCTTGACTAAACGTTTGTGTTGTCAGATGACAACACTCCATATAAATAAGGGCTGCCATACACGGGATCATTTGTGCTTACTGTGACTACATGCATACATTTCTGTATCACACCAGCTAGACTAAATGTTTGTGTTGTCAGATGACAACACTTCATATAAATAAGATCTGCCATACACGGGATCATTTGTGCTTATTGTGACTTCATGAGTACATTTCTATATCACACCAGCTAGACTAAACGTTTGTGTTCTCACATGACAACACTACATATAAATAAGGGCTGCCGTACACGGGATCATTTTTGCTTACTGTGACTACACAAATACATTTCTGTACCACACCGGCTAAAGTAAACGTTTGTGTTGTCAGATGACAACACTGCATATAAATAAGGGCTGGTTTACACTGGATCATTTGTGCTTACTGTGACTACATGACTATATTTCTGTATCACACCAGCTAGACTAAACTTTTGTGTTGTCAGATGACAACACTACATATAAATAAGGGCTGCCATACATGGGATCATTTGTGCTTACTGTGACTACATGAATAAATTTCTTTATCACACAGGCTTGACTAAACGTTGGTGTTGTCAGATGACAACACTACATCTAAATAAGGGCTGCCATACACAGGGTCATTTGTGCTTACTGTGTCTACATGAATACATTTCTGTATTACACAAGCTAGACTAAATGTTTGTGCTGTCAGATTACAACACTACATATAAATAAGGTCTGCCATACAACGGATCATTTGTGCTTACTGTGACTACATGAATACATTTCTGTATCACACAAGTTAGGCTAAATGTTTGTGTTGTCAGATGACAACACTACATATTAATAATGGCTGTCATACACAGGATCATTTGTGTTTACTGTGACTACATGAATACATTTCTGTATCACACAGGTTAGACTAAAAGTTTGTGTTGTCAGATTACAACACTACATATAAATAAGAGCTGCCATACACGGGATCATTTGTGCTTACTGTGACTATATGAATACATTTCTGTATCACACCGGCTGGACTAAACGTTTGTGTTGTTAGATGACAACACTACATATAAATAAGGGCTGCCATACTCGGGGCATTTGTGCTTACTGTGACAACATGAATACATTTTTGTATCACACAGGCTAGATTAAACGTTTGTGTTGTCAGATGCCAACACTACATATAAAAAAGGGCTGCCATACACGGGATCATTTGTGCTTACTGTGACTACATGAATACATTTTTGTATCACACCAGCTAAACTAAGCTGCGGTAGCGTTGTCGCCTCACAGCAAGACATTGTCATGTTCGATTATCGGCTAGAGAGTCTTCTGTGTGGGGGCATGCGTGAATGGGTGTGCCTTCGTTGAAGGTTGTGCGTCAGGGCTGGTAACTCAGCATGTAAAAATGCACTACCAAACATTAGCGGGCCGGAGTTCCGCTGTGGTGACCCCTAACCGGGATAAGCCAAAAGACACAACAACAACAACCAGCTAGACTAAACGTTTGTGTTGTCACATGACAACACTACATATAAATAAGGGCTGCCATACACGGGATTATTTGTGCTTACTGTGACTACATACATACATTACTGTATCCCACAGGCAAGACTAAATATTTGTGTTCTCAGATGACAACACTACATATAAATAAGGGCTGCCATACAAGGGATCATTTGTAATTACTGTGACTACATGAATACATTTCTGTATCACACCGGATAGACTAAACGTTTGTGATGTCAGATGGCAACACTACATATAAATAATGGCTGCCATACACAGGATCATTTGTGCTTACTGTGACTACATGAATACATTTTGTATCACACCGGCTAGACTAAACTTTTGTGTTGTCTGATGACAACAATACATATAAATAAGGGCTGCCATACACGGGATCATTTGTGCTTACTGTGACTACATGAATTAAAATCTGTATCACACAGTCTAGACTAAATGTTTTTGTTGTCAGATGACAAGGTCTGCCATACACAGGATCATTTGTGCTTACTGTGACTACATGAATACATTTCTGTATCACACAAGCTAGACTAAATGTTTGTGTTGTCAGATGATAACACTACATATAAATAAGGGCTGCCATACATGGGATCATTTGTGCTTACTGTGACTACATAAATACATTTCTGTTTCACACAAGCTAGACTAAATGTTTGTGTTGTCAGATGACAACACTACATATAAATAAGGGCTGCCATACACGGAATCATTTGTGCTTACTGTGACTACATGAATACATTTCTGTATCACACCAGCTAGACTAAACGTTTGTGTTGTCAGATGACAACACTACATATAAATAAGGGCTGCCATACACGGGATAATTTGTGCTTACTGCCACTACATGAATACATTTCTGTATCACACTGCCTTGACTAAACGTTTGTGTTGTCAGACGACAACACTCCATATAAATAAGGGCTGCCATACACGGGATCATTTGTGCTTACTGTGACTACATGAATACATTTTTGTATCACACCAGCTAGACTAAACGTTTGTGTTGTCAGATGACAACGATGCATATAAATAAGGGCTGCCATACACGGGATCATTTTTGCTTACTCTGACTACATGAATACATTTCTGTATCACACAGGCTATACTAAACGTTTGTGTTGTCAGATGATAACACTACATATAAATAAGGGCTGCCATACATGGGATCATTTGTGCTTACTGTGACTACATGAATACATTTTTGTATCACACAAGCCAGACTAAATGTTTGTGTTGTCAGATGACAACACTACATATAAATAAGGGCTGCCATACACGGGATCATAGGTTCATAGGTTCATAGGTTGGTACTAGGATATCAGCCTTAGGGCCTATACAAGCCTAGCCATAACAATTCCCTGGCTATTTCTTCCCACACTATTTATTTCCCTGGACCCATGTCTTGCAGTGCGACTGACGTGATCCCCGGGGTGAATTTCCTTTTTCCCATCCAATCGTCAAGGTTCCTTTTGAATAGGGCCAAAGAGGCACTCTGCTTGACATGTATGGGCAATCTATTCCAGAGTCTGGGGTGTCTCTGGGTCAGGAACCCATCCTTCCAGCATGTTTTGTTTATTGTGATGACAAGGGTTAGATCCCTGGAGTGTGTGGCTCTGAGGGATTGGGATTTCTTTAAGTGTAGCATGTCCAACAGCTCTGGGTTTGACATGGCCTTGTATGTTAAGCAGAGATCGCCTCTGAGTAGACGATATGCGACAGAGTATAGCTGGAGTTTTTTAAGGCGGTCAGCATAGGGCATCTGCTTTAGGCCTGTGATTCTTTTATTGAGGTATTTCTTCGGCCTTTCCAGTTGTTGCAAATGTCTTGAGAGGTACATACCAAATGGGTTGTTGTATTCTATAATGGGTCTAATTAGGGATGAGCCTTTTTTTTCTGGATGAAAAGCCCTTAGTGATGAGGTGTGCCAGATAGAAGGATTTCCTGACTGTTGTGGCAATGTGGTTATCGAAGGTGAGACCTCTGTCCACCTGTGTCCCTTATTTGTTCTTACTGTGACTACATGAATACATTTCTGTATCACACAAGCTAGACTAAACCTTTGTGTTGTCAGATGAGAACACTACATATAAATATTGGCTGCCGTACACAGGATCATTTGTGCTTACTGTGACTACATGAATACATTTTGTATCACACCGGCTAGACTAAACTTTTGTGTTGTCTGATGACAACAATACATATAAATAAGGGCTGCCATACACGGGATCATTTGTGCTTACTGTGACTACATGAATTAATATCTGTATCACACCGGCTAGACTAAACGTTTTTGTTGTCAGATGACAAGGTCTGCCATACACGGGATCATTTGTGCTTACTGTGACTACATGAATACATTTCTGTATCACACAAGCTAGACTAAACCTTTGTGTTGTCAGATGACAACACTACATATAAATCAGGGCTGCCATGCACGGGATCATTTGTGCTTACTGTGACTACATGAATACATTTCTGTATCACACCAGCTAGACTAAACTTTTGTGTTGTCAGATGACAACACTACATATAAATAAGGGCTGCCATACACGGGATCATTTGTGCTTACTGTGACTACATGAATACATTTCTGTATCACACACCAGCTAGATCAAATGTTTGTGTTGTCAGATGACAACACAACATATAAATAAGGGCTGCCATATACGGGATCATTTGTGCTTACTGAGACTACATCAATACATTTCTGTATCACACAGGCCAGACTCAATGTCTGTGTTGTCAGATGACAACACTACATATAAATAAGAGCTGCCATACACAGGATTATTTGTGCTTAGTGTGACTACATGAATACATTTCTGTATCACACCAGCTAGACTAAACGTTTGTGTTGTCAGATGACAACACTACATATAAATAAGGGCTGCCATACACGGGATCATTTGTACTTACTGTGACTATATGAATACATTTCTCTATCACACAGGCTAGACTAAACGTTTGTGTTGTCAGATGACAACACTACATATAAATAAGGGCTGCCATACATGGGATCATTTGTGCTTACTGTGATAACATGAATATATTTCTGTATCACACAGGCTAGACTAAACGTTTGTGTTGTGAGATGACAACACTACATATAAATTAGGGCTGCCATACAAGGGATCATTTGTGCTTACTGTTAATACATGAATTCATTTCTGTATCACACCGACTAAACTAAACATTTGAGTTGTCAGATGACAAGACTACATATAAATAAGGGCTGGTTTAGATGGGATCATTTTTGCTTACTATGACTACATGACTATATTTCTGTATCACACCAGCTAGACTAAACATTTGGGTTGTCAGATGACAACTCTACATATAAATAAGGGCTGCCATACACGGGATCATTTATGCTTACTGTGACTACATGAATAGATTTCTGTATCACACCAGCTAGACTAAACGTTTGTATTGTCAGATGACAGCATTACATATAAATAAGGGCTGCCATACATGGGATCATTTGTGTTTACTGTGACTGCATGAATACATTTCTGTATCACATATGCTAGACTAAACGTTTGTGTTGTCAGACGACAACACTACATATAAATAAGGGCTGCCATACATGGGATCATTTGTGCTTACTGTGACTACATGAATACATTTTTGTACCACACCAGCTAGACTAAACGTTTGTGTTGTCAGATGACAACGATGCATATAAATAAGGGCTGCCATACACGGGATCATTTTTGCTTACTCTGACTACATGAATACATTTCTGTATCACACAGGCTATACTAAACGTTTGTGTTGTCAGATGATAACACTACATATAAATAAGGGCTGCCATACATGGGATCATTTGTGCTTACTGTGACTACATGAATACATTTTTGTATCACACAAGCTAGACTAAACTTTTGTGTTGTCAGGTGACAACACTACATATAAATAAGGGCTGCCATACACGGGATCATTTGTGCTTACTTTGACTACATGAATACATTTCTATATCACACACCAGCTAGATCAAATGTTTGTGATGTCAGATGACAACACAACGTATAAATAAATGCTGCCATATACGGGATCATTTGTGCTTACTGAGACTACATGAATACATTTCTGTATCACACAGGCCAGACTCAATGTTTGTGTTGTCAGATGATAATACTACATATAAATAAGAGCTGCCATACACAGGATTATTTGTGCTTAGTGTGACAACATGAATACATTTCTGTATCACACCAGCTAGACTAAACGTTTGTGTTGTCAGATGACAACACTACATATAAATAAGGGCTGCCATACACGGGATCATTTGTACTTACTGTGACTATATGAATACATTTCTCTATCACACAGGCTAGACTAAACGTTTGTGTTGTCAGATGACAACACTACATATAAATAAGGGCTGCCATACATGGGATCATTTGTGTTTACTGTGACTGCATGAATACATTTCTGTATCACATATGCTAGACTAAACGTTTGTGTTGTCAGATGACAACACTACATATAAATAGGGGCTGCCATACACGGGATCATTTGTGCTTACTGTGACTACATGAATAAATTTCTGTATCACACAGGCTAGATTAAACGTTTGTGTTGTCAGATGCCAACACTACATATAATAAAGGGCTGCCATACATGGAATCATTTGTGCTTACTGTGACTACATGAATACATTTTTGTTACACACCAGCTAGACTAAACGTTTGTGTTGTCAGATGACAACACTACATATAAATAAGGGCTGCCATATACTGAATCATTTGTGCTTACTGTGACTACGTGAATACATTTCTGTATCACACCATATAGACTAAATGTTTGTGTTGTCAGATGACAACAGTACATATAAATAATGGCTGCCATACACGGGATTATTTGTGCTTACTGTGACTACATGAATACATTTCTGTATCACACCGGGTAGACCAAACGTTTGTGTTGTCAGATGACAACATTACATATAAATAAGGGCTGCCATACATGGGATCATATGTGGTTACTGTGACTACATGAATACATTTCTGTATCACACAGGCTAGATTAAACATTTGTGTTGTCAGATGGCAACACTACATATAAATAACGGCTGCCATACAAAGGATCATTTGTGCTTACCGTAACTACATGAATACATTTCCATATCACACCAGCTAGACTAAACATTTGTGTTGTCATATGACAACACTACATATAAATAAAGGGCTGCCATAAACGGGATCATTTGTGCTTACTGTGACTACATGAATACATATCTGTATCACACCGGCTAGACTAAACGTTTTTGTTGTCAGATGACAACACTTCATATAAATAAGGTCTGCCATACACGGGATCATTTGTGCTTACTGTGACTACATGAATACATTTCTGTATCACACCGTCTAGACTAAGCATTTGTGTTGTCAGATGACAACACTACATATAAATAAGGGCTGCCATACATGGGATCATTTGTGGTTACTGTGACTACATGAATACATTTCTGTATCACACAGGCAAGACTAAACGTTTGTGTTGTCAGATGATAACACTGCATATAAATAAGGGCTGCCATGCATGGGATGATTTTTGCTTACTGTGACTACATGAATACATTTCTGAATCAAACAGGCTAGACCAAATGTTTGTGTATTCAGATGACAACACTACATATAGATAAGGACTGTCATACACGGGATCATTTGTGCTTACTGTGACTACATGAATACATTTTTGTATCACACAAGCTAGACTAAATGTTTGTGTTGTCAGATGACAAAACTACATATAAATAAGGGCTGCCATACACGGAATCATTTGTGCTTACTGTGATTACATGAATACATTTCTGTATCACACCAGCTCGACTAAACGTTTGTGTTGTCAGATGACACCACTACATATAAAAAGGTGCTGCCATACACGGGATAATTTCTGCTTACTGTCACTACATGAATACATTTCTGTATCACACCGCCTTGACTAAACGTTTGTGTTGTCAGATGACAACACTCCATATAAATAAGGGCTGCCATACACGGGATCATTTGTGCTTACTGTGACTACATGAATACATTTCTGTATCACACCAGCTAGACTAAACGTTTGTGTTGTCAGATGACACCACTACATATAAATAAGAGCTGCCATACAGAGGATTATTTGTGCTTAGTGTGACAACATGAATACATTTCTGTATCACACCAGCTAGACTAAACGTTTGTGTTGTCAGATGACAACACTACATATAAATAAGGGCTGCCATACACGGGATCATTTGTACTTACTGTGACTATATGAATACATTTCTCTATCACACAGGCTAGACTAAACGTTTGTGTTGTCAGATGACAACACTACATATAAATAAGGGCTGCCGTACATGGGATCATTTGTGTTTACTGTGACTGCATGAATACATTTCTGTATCACATATGCTAGACTAAACGTTTGTGTTGTCAGATGACAACACTACATATAAATAGGGGCTGCCATACACGGGATCATTTGTGCTTACTGTGACTACATGAATAAATTTCTGTATCACACAGGCTAGATTAAACGTTTGTGTTGTCAGATGCCAACACTACATATGATAAAGGGCTGCCATACATGGAATCATTTGTGCTTACTGTGACTACATGAATACATTTTTGTTACACACCAGCTAGACTAAACGTTTGTGTTGTCAGATGATAACACTACATATAAATAAGGGCTGCCATATACTGAATCATTTGTGCTTACTGTGACTACGTGAATACATTTCTGTATCACACCATATAGACTAAATGTTTGTGTTGTCAGATGACAACAGTACATATAAATAATGGCTGCCATACACGGGATTATTTGTGCTTACTGTGACTACATGAATACATTTCTGTATCACACCGGGTAGACCAAACGTTTGTGTTGTCAGATGACAACATTACATATAAATAAGGGCTGCCATACATGGGATCATATGTGGTTACTGTGACTACATGAATACATTTCTGTATCACACAGGCTAGATTAAACATTTGTGTTGTCAGATGGCAACACTACATATAAATAACGGCTGCCATACAAAGGATCATTTGTGCTTACCGTAACTACATGAATACATTTCCGTATCACACCAGCTAGACTAAACATTTGTGTTGTCATATGACAACACTACATATAAATAAAGGGCTGCCATAAACGGGATCATTTGTGCTTACTGTGACTGCGTGAATACATTTCCGTATCACACCGGCTAAACTAAACGTTTGTGTTCAGATGACAACCCTACATATAAATAAGGGCTGCCATACATGGGATCATTTGTGCTTACTGTGACTACATGAATACATATCTGTATCACACCGGCTAGACTAAACGTTTTTGTTGTCAGATGACAACACTTCATATAAATAAGGTCTGCCATACACGGGATCATTTGTGCTTACTGTGACTACATGAATACATTTCTGTATCACACCGTCTAGACTAAGCATTTGTGTTGTCAGATGACAACACTACATATAAATAAGGGCTGCCATACATGGGATCATTTGTGGTTACTGTGACTACATGAATACATTTCTGTATCACACAGGCAAGACTAAACGTTTGTGTTGTCAGATGATAACACTGCATATAAATAAGGGCTGCCATGCATGGGATGATTTTTGCTTACTGTGACTACATGAATACATTTCTGAATCAAACAGGCTAGACCAAATGTTTGTGTATTCAGATGACAACACTACATATAGATAAGGACTGTCATACACGGGATCATTTGTGCTTACTGTGACTACATGAATACATTTTTGTATCACACAAGCTAGACTAAATGTTTGTGTTGTCAGATGATAACACTACATATAAATAAGGGCTGTCATACATGGGATCATTTGTGCTTACTGTGACTACATAAATACATTTCTGTTTCACACAAGCTAGACTAAATGTTTGTGTTGTCAGATGACAAAACTACATATAAATAAGGGCTGCCGTACACGGGATCATTTTTGCTTACTGTGACTACACAAATACATTTCTGTACCACACCGGCTAAACTAAACGTTTGTGTTGTCAGATGACAACACTGCATATAAATAAGGGCTGGTTTACACGGGATCATTTGTGCTTACTGTGACTACATGACTATATTTCTGTATCACACCAGCTAGACTAAACTTTTGTGTTGTCAGATGACAACACTACATATAAATAAGGGCTGCCATACATGGGATCATTTGTGCTTACTGTGACTACATGAATAAATTTCTGTATCACACAGGCTTGACTAAACGTTTGTGTTGTCAGATGATAACACTGCATATAAATGAGGGCTGCCATACATGGGATCATTTGTGCTTACTGTGACTACATGAATACATTTCTGTATCACACCGGCTAGACTAAATTGTCAGATGACAACACTACATCTAAATAAGGGCTGCCATACACAGGGTCATTTGTGCTTACTGTGTCTACATGAATACATTTCTGTATTACACAAGCTAGACTAAATGTTTGTGCTGTCAGATTACAACACTACATATAAATAAGGGCTGCCATACATGGGATCATTTGTGCTTACTGTGACTACATGAATACATTTCTGTATCACACCAGTTAGACTAAATGTTTGTGTTGTCAGATGACAACACTACATATTAATAATGGCTGTCATACACAGGATCATTTGTGCTTACTGTGACTACATGAATACATTTCTGTATCACACCGGCTAGACTAAACGTTTGTGTTGTTAGATGACAACACTACATACAAATAAGGGCTGCCATACTCGGGGCATTTGTGCTTACTGTGAGAACATGAATACATTTTTGTATCACACAGGCTAGATTAAACGTTTGTGTTGTCAGATGCCAACACTACATATAAAAAAGGGCTGCCATACACGGGATCATTTGTGCTTACTGTGACTACATGAATACATTTTTGTATCACACCAGCTAGACTAAGCTGCGGTAGCGTTGTCGCCTCACAGCAAGACGTTGTCACGTTCGATTCTCGGCTAGAGAGTCTTCTGTGTGGGGGCATGCGTGAATGGGTGTGCCTTCGTTGAAGGTTGTGCGTCAGGGCTGGTAACTCAGACCGTAAAAATCCACTACCAAACATTAGCGGGTCAGAGTTCCGCTGTGGCGACCCCTAACCGGGATAAGCCAAAAGACACAACAACAACAACAACCTAGACTAAACATTTGTGTTGTCACATGACAACACTACCTATAAATAAGGGCTGCCATACACGGGATTATTTGTGCTTACTGTGACTACATACATACATTACTGTATCACACAGGCTAGACTAAATATTTGTGTTCTCAGATGACAACACTACATATAAATAAGGGCTGCCATACAAGGGATCATTTGTAATTACTGTGACTACATGAATACATTTCTGTATCACACCGGATAGACTAAACGTTTGTGTTGTCAGATGGCAACACTACATATAAATAATGACTGCCATACACAGGATCATTTGTGCTTACTGTAACTACATGAATACATTTTGTATCACACCGGCTAGACTAAACTTTTGTTTTGTCTGATGACAACAATACATATAAATAAGGGCTGCCATACACGGGATCATTTGTGCTTACTGTGACTACATGAATTAATATCTGTATCACACCGGCTAGACTAATCGTTTTTGTTGTCATATGACAAGGTCTGCCATACACGGGATCATTTGTGCTTACTGTGACTACATGAATACATTTCTGTATCACACAAGCTAGACTAAATGTTTGTGTTGTCAGATGATAACACTACATATAAATAAGGGCTGCCATACATGGGATCATTTGTGCTTACTGTGACTACATGAATACATTTCTGTATCACACCAGCTCGACTAAACGTTTGTGTTGTCAGATGACACCACTACATATAAATAAGGGCTGCCATACACGGGATAATTTTTGCTTACTGCCACTACATGAATACATTTCTGTATCACACCGCCTTGACTAAATGTTTGTGTTGTCAGATGACAACACTCAATATAAATAAGAGCTGCCATACACGGGATCATTTGTGCTTACTGTGACTACATGAATACATTTTTGTACCACACCAGCTAGACTAAACGTTTGTGTTGTCAGATGACAACGATGCATATAAATAAGGGCTGCCATACACGCGATCATTTTTGCTTACTCTGACTACATGAATACATTTCTGTATCACACAGGCTATACTAAACGTTTGTGTTGTCAGATGATAACACTACATATAAATAAGGGCTGCCATACATGGGATCATTTGTGCTTACTGTGACTACATGAATACATTTTTGTATCACACAAGCTAGACTAAACTTTTGTGTTGTCAGGTGACAACACTACATATAAATAAGGGCTGCCATACACGGGATAATTTGTGCTTACTGCCACTACATGAATACATTTCTGTATCACACCACCTTGACTAAATGTTTGTGTTGTCAGATGATAACACTACATATAAATAAGGGCTGCCATACATGGGATCATTTGTGCTTACTGTGACTACATGAATACATTTTTGTATCACACAAGCTAGACTAAACTTTTGTGTTGTCAGGTGACAACACTACATATAAATAAGGGCTGCCATACACGGGATAATTTGTGCTTACTGCCACTACATGAATACATTTCTGTATCACACCGCCTTGACTAAATGTTTGTGTTGTCAGATGATAACACTACATATAAATAAGGGCTGCCATACATGGGATCATTTGTGCTTACTGTGACTACATGAATACATTTTTGTATCACACAAGCTAGACTAAACTTTTGTGTTGTCAGGTGACAACACTACATATAAATAAGGGCTGCCATACACGGGATCATTTGTGCTTACTGAGACTACATGAATACATTTCTGTATCACACAGGCCAGACTCAATGTTTCTGTTGTCAGATGACAATACTACATATAAATAAGAGCTGCCATACACAGGATTATTTGTGCTTAGTGTGACAACATGAATACATTTCTGTATCACACAGGCTAGACTAAACGTTTGTGTTGTGAGATGACAACACTACATATAAATTAGGGCTGCCATACAAGGGATCATTTGTGCTTACCGTGAATACATGAATTCATTTCTGTATCACACCGACTAAACTAAACATTTGAGTTGTCAGATGACAAGACTACATATAAATAAGGGCTGGTTTAGATGGGATCATTTTTGCTTACTATGACTACATGACTATATTTCTGTATCACACCAGCTAGACTAAACGTTTGGGTTTGTCAGATGACAACTCTACATATAAATAAGGGCTGCCATACACGGGATCATTTATGCTTTCTGTGACTACATGAATAGATTTCTGTATCACACCAGCTAGACTAAACGTTTGTATTGTCAGATGACAGCATTACATATAAATAAGGGCTGCCATACACGGGATCATTTGTGTTTACTGTGACTGCATGAATACATTTCTGTATCACATATGCTAGACTAAACGTTTGTGTTGTCAGATGACAACACTACATATAAATAGGGGCTGCCATACACGGGATCATTTGTGCTTACTGTGACTACATGAATAAATTTCTGTATCACACAGGCTAGATTAAACGTTTGTGTTGTCAGATGCCAACACTACATATAATAAAGGGCTGCCATGCATGGAATCATTTGTGCTTACTGTGACTACATGGATACATTTTTGTTACACACCAGCGAGACTAAACATTTGTGTTGTCAGATGACAGCACTACATATAAATAAGGGCTGCCATACACGGGATCATTTGTGCTTACTGTGACTACATGAATGCATTACTGTATTGCACCAGCTAGACTAAACATTTTTGTTGTCAGATGACAACACTACATGTAAATAAGGGCTGCTATACATGGGATCATTTGTGCTTACTGTGCCTACATGAATACATTTCTGTATCACACCGGCTAAACTAAACGTTTTTGTTGTTAGATAACAACACTACATATAAATCAGAGCTGCCATACATGGGATTATTTGTGCTTACTGTAACTACATGAATACATTTCTTTATCACACCGGCTAGACTAAACATTTGTGTTGTCAGATGACAACACTACATATAAATAAGGACTGCCATATACTGAATCATTTGTGCTTAGTGTGTCTAAATGAAAACATTTCTGTATCACATCAGCTAGACTAAACATTTGCGTTGTCAGATGACAACACTACATATAAATTAGAGCTGCCATACACGGGATTATTTGTGCTTACTGTGACTACATGAATACATTTCTGTATCACACCGGCTAGACCAAACGTTAGTGTTGTCAAATGACAACATTACATATAAATAAGGGCTGCCATACACGGGATCATATGTGGTTACTGTGACTACATGAATACATTTCTGTATCACACAGGCTAGATTAAACATTTGTGTTGTCAGATGGCAACACTACATATAAATAACGGCTGCCATACAAAGGATCATTTGTGCTTACCGTAACTACATGAATACATTTCCGTATCACACCAGCTAGACTAAACATTTGTGTTGTCATATGACAACACTACATATAAATAAAGGGCTGCCATAAACGGGATCATTTGTGCTTACTGTGACTACGTGAATACATTTCCGTATCACACCGGCTAAACTAAACGTTTGTGTTCAGATGACAACCCTACATATAAATAAGGGCTGCCATATATGGGATCATTTGTGCTTACTGTGACTACATGAATACATATCTGTATCACACCGGCTAGACTAAACGTTTTTGTTGTCAGATGACAACACTTCATATAAATAAGGTCTGCCATACACGGGATCATTTGTGCATACTGTGACTACATGAATATATTTCTGTATCACACCGGCTAGACTAAGAATTTGCGTTGTCAGATGACAACACATCATATAAATAAGGGCTGCCATACATGGGATCATTTGTGGTTACTGTGACTACATGAATACATTTCTGTATCACACAGGCAAGACTAAACGTTTGTGTTGTCAGATGATAACACTACATATAAATAAGGGCTGCCATGCATGGGATCATTTTTGCTTACTGTGACTACATGAATACATTTCTGTATCAAACAGGCTAGACCAAATGTTTGTGTATCCAGATGACAACACTACATATAGATAAGGACTGTCGTACACGGGATCATTTGTGCTTACTGTGACTACATGAATACATTTTTGTATCACACTAGCTAGACTAAATGTTTGTGTTGTCAGATGACAACACTACATATAAATAAGGGTGCCATACACGGGATCATTTGTGCTTACAGTGACTACATGAATACATTTCTGTATCACACAAGCTAGACTAAACGTTTGTGTTGTCAGATGACAACACTACATATAAAGAAGGGCTGCCATACACGGGATCATTTGTACTTACTGTGATTACATGAATACATTTCTGTATCACACCAGCTCGACTAAACATTTATGTTGTCAGATGACACCACTACATATAAATAAGGGCTGCCATACACGGGATAATTTCTGCTTACTGTGACTACATGAATACATTTCTGTATCACACAGGCTAGACTAAACGTTTGTGTTGTCAGATGACAACACTACATATAAAGAAGGGCTGCCATACATGGGATCATTTGTGCTTACTGTGACTACATGAATACATTTTTGTATCACACCAGCTAGACTAAACATTTGTGTTGTCAGATGACAACACTTCATATAAATAAGGTCTGCCATACACGGGATCATTTGTGCTTACTGTGACTACATGGATACATTTCCTTATCACACTGGCTCAACTAAACTTTTGTGTTGTCAGATGACAACACTACATATAAATAAGGGCTGCCATACATGGGATAATTTTGCTTACTGTGACTACATGAATACATTTCTGTATCACACCGGCTAGACTAAACATTTGTGTTGTCACATGACAACACTACATATAAATAAGGGCTGCCATATACTGGATCATTTGTGCTTTGTGTGACTATATGAATACATTTTTGTATCACACAGGCTAGACTAAACGTTTGTGTTGTCAGATGACAACACTACATATAAAGAAGGGCTGCCATACATGGGATCATTTGTGCTTACTGTGACTACATGAATACATTTTTGTATCACACAGGCTAGACTAAATGTTTGTGTTGTCGGATGATAACACTACATATAAATAAGGGCTGCCATACATGGGATCATTTGTGCTTACTGTGACTACATGAATACATTCCTGTATCACACAAGCTAGACTAATCCTTTGTGTTGTCAGATGACAATACTACATATAAATAAGGGCTGCCATACTCGGGATCATTTATGCTTTCTGTGACTACAAGAATATATTCTGTATCACACAGGCTAGACTCCTCTGTTGTCAGATGACAACAGTACATATAAATAAGGGCTGCCATACACGGGATCATTTGTACTTACTGTGACTACATGAATACATTTCTGTATCACACAAGCCAGACTAAATGTTTGTGCTGTCAGATGACAACACTACATATAAATAAGGGCTGCCATACATGGGATCATTTGTGCTTACTGTGACTACAGGAATACATTTGTGTATCACACCAGCTCGACTAAACGTTTGTGTTGTCAGATGACACCACTACATGTAAATAAGGGCT
The DNA here is from genome assembly GCF_019279795.1 of Protopterus annectens. Taxonomy (NCBI): domain Eukaryota; kingdom Metazoa; phylum Chordata; order Ceratodontiformes; family Protopteridae; genus Protopterus; species Protopterus annectens. Next base: position 76,244,370 of record NC_056730.1, on the reverse strand, counting down.
GCCATACATGGGATAATTTCTGCTTACTGTGACCACATGAATACATTTCTGTATCACACCGGCTAGACTAAACGTTTGTGTTGTCAGGTGACAGCACTACATATAAATAAGGGCTGCCATACACTACATCATTTGTGCTTACTGTGACTACATGAATACATTTTTGTATCACACCAGCTAGACTAAACGTTTGTGTTGTCAGATGACAACACTACATATAAATAACTGCTGCCATACACGGGATCATTTGTGCTTACTGTGACTACATGCATACATTTCTGTATCACACAGGCTAGACTAAACGTTTGTGTTGTCAGATAACAACACTAGATAGAAATAAGGGCTGCCATACACGGGATCATTTGTGCTTACTGTGACTACCTGAATACATTTCTGTATCACACCAGATAGACTAAATCTTTGTGTTGTCAGATGACAACACTACATATAAATAATGGCTGCCGTACACGGGATCATTTGTGCTTACTGTGACTACATGAATAAATTTCTGTATCACACCAGCTAGACTAAACATTTGTGTTGTCAGATGACAACATTACATATAAATAAAGGGCTGCCATACACGGGATCATTTGTGCTTACTGTGACTACATGACTACATTTCTGTATCACACTTGCTAGACTAAACGTTTGTGTTGTCAGATGATAACAGTACATATAAATAAACGCTGCCATACACGGGATAATTTGTGCTTACTGTGAATATATGAACACATTTCTGTATCACACAGGCTAGACTAAACGTTTGAGTTGTCAGATGACAACACTACATATAAATAAGGGCTGCCATATACAGGATCATTTGTGCTTACTGTGACTACATGAATACATTTGTGTCTCACACCAGCTAGACTAAACATTTGTGTTGTCAGATGACAACACTTCATATAAATAAGGTCTGCCATACACGGGATCATTTGTGCTTACTATGATTACATGAATACATTTCTGTATCACACAGGCTAGACTCAATGTTTGTGTTGTCAGATGACAACACTACATATAAATAACTGCTGCCATACACGGGATCATTTGTGCTTACTGTGATTACATGAATACATTTCTGTATCACACAGGCTAGACTCAATGTTTGTGTTGTCAGATGACAACACTACATATAAATAACTGCTGCCATACACGGGATCATTTGTGCTTACTGTGACTACATGCATACATTTCTGTATCACACCAGCTAGACTAAACATTTGTGTTGTCAGATGACAACACTACATATAAATAAGGGCTGCCATACACGGGATCATTTGTGCTTACTGTGACTACCTGAATACATTTCTGTATCACACCAGCTAGACTAAATGTTTGTGTTGTCAGATGACAACACTACATATAAATAATGGCTGCCATACACAGGATCATTTGTGCTTACTGTGACTACATGAATACATTTCTGTATCACACCAGCTAAACTAAACCTTAGTCTAGTCAGAGCACAACACTACATTTAAATAAGGGCTGCCATACACGGATCATTTGTGCTTACTGTGACTATATGACTACATTTCTGTATCACACAGACTAGACTAAATGTTTGTGTTGTCAGATGACAACAGTACATATAAATAAGGGCTGCCATACATGGGATCATTTGTGCGAACCGTAACTGCATGAATACATTTCTGTATCACACAGGCTAGACTAAACGTTTGAGTTGTCAGATGACAACACTACATATAAATAAGGGCTGCCATATACAGGATCATTTGTGCTTACTGTGACTACATGAATACATTTGTGTCTCACACCAGCTAGACTAAACATTTGTGTTGTCAGATGACAACACTTCATATAAATAAGGTCTGCCATACACGGGATCATTTGTGCTTACTATGACTACATGGATACATTTCTTTATCACACAGGCTAGACTAAAGGTTTGTGTTGTCAGATGACAACACTACATATAAATAAGTGCTGCCATACACGGGATCATTTGTTCTTACTGTGACTACATGAATACATTTCTGTATCACACAGGCTAGACTAAACGTTTGTGTTGTCAGATGACAACACTACATATAAATAAGGGCTGCCATACACCGGATCATTTGTGCTTACAGTGACTACATGAATACATTTCTGTATCACACCAGCTCGACTAAACATTTATGTTGTCAGATGACACCACTACATATAAATAAGGGCTGCCATACATGGGATAATTTCTGCTTACTGTGACTACATGAATACATTTCTGTATCACACCGGCTAGACTAAATGTTTGTTTTGTCAGATGACAACACTACATATAAATAAGGGCTGCCATACACAGGATAATTTGTGCTTACTGTGACTACATGAATACATTTTTGTATCACACCGGTGCTAGACTAAACATTTGTGTTGTCAGATGACAACACTACATATAAATAAGGGCTGACATACACGAGATAATTTGTGCTTACTGATTCTATATGAACACATTTCTGTATCAGCACAGACTAGACTAAATGTTTGTGTTGTCAGGTGACAACGCTACATGTAAAGAAGGGCTGCCATACATGGAATCATTTGTGCTTACTGTGACTACATGAATACATTTCTGTATCCCACTTACTAGACTTAATGTTTGTGTTGTCAGATGACAACACTATATATAAATAAGGGCTGCCATACTCGGGATCATTTGTGCTTACTGTGACTACATGAATACATTTCTGTATCACACAGGCTAGACTAAACATTTGTGTTTGTCAGATGAAAACACTACATATAAAAAAGGGCTGCCATACATGGGATAATTTGTGCTTACTGTGAATATATGAACACATTTCTGTATCACACAGGGTAGACTAAACGTTTGTGTTGTCAGATGACAACACTACATATAAATAAGGGCTGCCATACACGGGATCATTTGTGCTTACTGTGACTACATGAATACATTTGTGTATCACACCAGCTAGACCAAACATTTGTGTTGTCAGATGACAACACTACATATAAATAAGGGCTGCTATACACGGGATCATTTGTGCTTACTGTGACTACATGAATACATTTGTGTATCACACAGGCTAGACTAAACGTTTGTGTTGTCAGATAACAACGATACATATAAAAAAGGGCTGCCATACACGGGATCATTTTTGCTTACTGTGAATACATAAATAAATTTATGTATCACACCGGCTAGGCAAAACGTTTGTGTTGTCAGATGACAACACTACATATAAATAAGGGCTGCCATACACGGGATCATTTGTGCTTACTGTGACTACATGAATACATTTGTGTATCACACCAGCTAGACCAAACATTTGTGTTGTCAGATGACAACACTATATGTAAATAAGGTCTGCCATATACAGGATCATTTGTGCTTACTGTGATTACATGAATACATTTCTGTATCACACAGGCTAGACTCAATGTTTGTGTTGTCAGATGACAACACTACATATAAATCAGAGCTGCCATACATGGGATTATTTGTGCTTACTGTGACTACATGAATACATTTCTGTATCACACCGGCTAGACTAAACGTTTGTGTTGTCAGATGACAACACTACATATAAATATAGGCTGCCATATACTGGATCATTTGTGCTTAGTGTGACTACATGAATACATTTCTGTATCACATCAGGTAGACTAAACGTTTGTGTTGTCAGATGACAACACTAGATATAAATTAGAGCTGCCATACACGGGATCATTTGTGCTTACCGTAACTACATGAATTCATTTTTGTATCACACAGGCTAGACTAAACGTTTGTGTTGTCAGATGACAACAGTACGTAAAATAAGGGCTGCCATACATGGGATCATTTGTGCTTACAGTGACTACATGAATACATTTCTGTATCACCCAAGCTAGACTAAACATTTGTGTTGTCAGATGACAACACTACATATAACTAAGAGCTGCTATACACGGGATTATTTGTGCTTACTGTGACTATATGAATGTATTTCTGTATAACACGGGCTAGACTAAACTTTTGTGTTGTCATATGACAATACTACATATAAATAAGGGCTGCCATACACGGGATCATTTGTGCTTACTGTGACTACATGAATACATTTCGTATCACACAGGCTAGACTAAACGTTTGTGTTGTCAGATGACAACACTACATACAAATAAGGGCTGCCATACACGGGATCATTTGTGCTTACAGTGACTACATGAATACATTTGTGTATCACACAGGCTAGACTAAACGTTTGTGTTGTCAGATGACAACACTACATATTAATAAGGGCTGCCATACACGGGATCATTTGTGCTTACTGTGACTACATGACTATATTTCTGTATCACACTTGCTAGACTAAACGTTTGTGTTGTCAGATGACAACACCACATATAAATTAGGGCTGCCATACACGGGATCATTTGTGCTTACTGTGACTACATGAGTACATTTCTATATCCCACCGGCTAGAGTAAACGTTTGTGTTCTCACATGACAACACTACATATAAATAAGGGCTGCCATACACGGGATCATTTGTGCTTACTGTGACTACATGAATACATTTCTGTATCACACCAGCTAAACTAAACGTTTGTGTTGTCAGATGACAACACTACATATAAATAAGGGCTGGTTTACATGGAATCATTTGTAAACCTTACTATGACTACATGACTATATTTCTGTATCACACCAGCTAGACTAAATGTTTGTGTTGTCAGATGACAACACTGCATATAAATAAGGGCTGCCATACACGAGATCATTTATGCTTACTGTGACTACATGAATACATTTCTATATCACAACAGCTAGACTAAATGTTTGTATTGTCAGATGACAACACTACATATAAATAAGGGCTACCATACACGGGATCATTTGTGCTTACTTTGACTACATGAATACATTTCTGTATCACATATGCTAGACTAAACGTTTGTGTTGTCAGATGACAACACTACATATAAATAAGGGCTGCCATACATGGGATCATTTGTGCTTACTGTGACTAGATGAATACATTTCTGTATCACACAGGCTAGATTAAACATTTGTATTGTCAGATGCCAACACTACATTTAATAAAGGGCTGCCATACATGGGATCATTTGTGCTTACTCTGGTTTATAGGTTCATAGGTTGGTACTAGGCTATCAACCCTATGGCCTATAAAAGCCTAGCCATAACAATTCCCTGGCTATTTCTTCCCACACAATTTATTTCCCTGGACCCCTGTCTTGCAGGGCAACTGACGTGATCCCCGGGGTGAATTTCCTTTCTCCCATCCAATCGTCAAGGTTCCTTTTGAAGAGGGCCAAAGAGGCACTCTGCTTGACATGTATGGGCAATCTATTCCAGAGTCCGGGGAGTCTCTGGGTCAGGAACCTATCCCTCCAGAATGTTTTGTTTATTGTGATGACAAGGTTTAGATCCATGAAGCGTGTGACTCTGAGGGATTGGGATTTCTTTAAGTGTAGCATGTCCAACAGCTCTGGGTTTGACATGGCCTTGCATGTTAAGCAGAGATCGCCTCTGAGTAGATGATATGCGACAGAGTATAGCTGGAGTTTTTTAAGGTGGTCAGCAGAGGCCATCTGCTTTTGGCCTGTGTTTCTTTTAGTCAGTTATTTCTGCGGCCTTTCCAGTATTTGCAGATGTCTTGAAAGGTACATACCAAATGGGGCGTTGTATTCTATAATGGGTCTAATGAGTGATGAGTGCAGTGGGACAATGACCTCCTTTTTTCTGGATGAAAAGCCCTTAGTGATGAGTTGTGCCACATAGAAGGATTTCCTGACTGTTGTGGCGATGTGGTTATCGAAGGTGAGACCACTGTCCACCTGTGTCCCTAGGTCTCTTATCACACTTTTGGTGTTTAGTGTACTGCCATCTATATGGTAATTCATGGCTACATGTTTTTTTCCCAAAGGGGATAACTATACATTTCTTGGCATTGAGCTTGAGCCCATGCCTCTGGCACCAAGCATCTGTTTCTGTAAGGCCCTTTTGTAGAGTATCCACATAATTTGGGGATTCAATAATGGCTCCCAGTTTGCAGACATCTGCGAACTTTGTTAGCCAGGGTCCCTTAGTGTTGGCCTGTATTTCAGAGAAGTAGATGCTAAACAAGAGCAGTCCCAGGACTGAACCCTGGGGTACTCCGCTTGTCACTTATCTGGAGCTGGATTTGGAGTCGGCTACTTTTACCGTGTGGGTTCTATCAGAAAGCCAGTTAGCAACCTATTAGCTGACGTAAGGACTAATGCCCAGCTTAGTAAGTTTATCTATGATTCCAGAGTGGGGTATGGTGTCAAAGGCCTCGGCAAGGTCTAGATTGGCTGTGTGGACTACCTTACCCTTATCCATGGCTCTGGAGACTGATTCAAAGAAGTCAATCAGTGACTACATGAATACATTTTTGTATCACACCAGCTAGACTAAACGTTTGTGTTGTCAGATGACAACACTACATATAAATAAGGGCTGCCATACATGGTATCATTTTTGCTTACTGTGACTACATGAATACATTTTTGTATCACACCAGCTAGACTAAACACTTGTGTTGTCAGATGACAATACTACATATAAATAACGGCTGCCATACACGGGATCATTTGTGCTTACTGTGACTACATGCATACATTTCTGTATCACACAGGCTAGACTAAACGTTTGTGTTGTCAGATGGCAACACTACATATAAATAATGGCTGCCATACACAGGATCATTTGTGCTTACTGTGACTACATGAATATATTTCCGTATCACACCGGCTAGACTAAACGTTTGTGTTCAGATGACAACACTACATATAAATAAGGGCTGCCATACACGGGATCATTTGTGGTTACTGTGACTACATGAATAAATTTCTGTATCACACCGGCTAGTCTAAACGTTTTTGTTGTCAGATGACAACACTTCATATAAATAAGGTCTACCATACACGGGATCATTTGTGCTTACTGTGACTACATGAATACATTTCTGTATCACACAACCTAGTCTAAACGTTTGTGTTGTCAGATGACAGCACTACATATAAATAAGGGCTGCCATACACGGGATCATTTGTGCTTACTGTGACTACATGAATACATTTCTGTATCACACAAGCTAGACTAAATGTTTGTGTTGTCAGATGATAACACTACATATAAATAAAGGCTGCCATGCATGGGATCATTTTTGCTTACTGTGACTACATGAATACATTTCTGTATCACACAGGCTAGACTAAATGTTTGTGTATTCAGATGACAGCACTACATATAAATAAGGGCTGTCATACACGGGATCATTTGTGCTTACTGTGACTACATGAATAAAATTCTGTATCACACAGGCTAGACTAAACATTTGTGTTGTCAGATGACAACAATACATATAAATAAGGGCTGCCATACACGGGATCATTTGTGCTTACTGTGACTACATGAATACATTTCTGTATCACACAAGCTAGACTAAATGTTAGTGTTGTCAGATGACAACACTACATATAAATAAGGGCTGCCATACACGGGATTATTTGTGCTTACTGTGACTACATGAATACATTTCTGTATCACACAGGCTAGACTAAATGTTTGTGTTGTCAGATGATAACACTACATATAAATAAAGGCTGCCATGCATGGGATCATTTTTGCTTACTGTGACTACATGAATACATTTCCGTATCACACAGGCTAAACCAAATATTTGTGTATTCAGATGACAACATTACATATAAATAAGGGTTGTCATACATGGGATCATTTGTGCTTACTGTGACTACATGAATACATTTCTGTATCACACAAGCTAGACTAAATGTTAGTGTTATCAGATGACAACACTACATAAAAATAAGGGCTGCCATACACGGGATTATTTGTGCTTACTGTGACTACATGAATACATTTCTGTATCACACAAGCTAGACTAAATGTTAGTGTTGTCAGATGACAACACTACATATAAATAAGGGCTGCCATACACCGTATCATTTGTGCTTACTGTGACTACATGAATACATTTCTGTATCACACAAGCTAGACTAATCCTTTGTGTTGTCAGATGACAACACTACATATAAATAATGGCTGCCATGCACGGGATCATTTGTGCTTACTGTGACTACATGAATGCATTTCTGTATCACACAGGCTAGACTAAAAGTTTGTGTTGTCAGATGTCCAGTCTGTGTCCAAGTTTTTACTAAGTCATTTTGTTTCCTTATACAGTCCAAATACATGCTGTAGATGAAACACCATCATCCTAACTGGCGATTCTGGCTATAAGTCTCCATGTCAATCGTCTGTGTGTGTGTGTGTGTGTGTGTGTGTGTGTGTGTGTGTGTGTGTGTGTGTGTGTGTGTGTGTGTGTGTGTGTTTGGGTGTTTGTGCATGTTTTTGTGTCTGTCTCCAACTCTTCATTCAAGGGTAGAAAGGTGTAATTTCTCTTTCTTACATCAAGTGAATGCCGTTATAAGCTTCAGCTCCCTTATAACCGTAAAGTGATTAAGTGTACAAATGAAAAGCAAATTATACTTTATGTATTTAATGTGCATTTGTTTCATACAGCTTGATTTGCTGTTGTTCTCATTCCAAATAATTATAAATGACATCTTTCTCTGGAACATTATATGAACTGGCTGCTCAAGAAATAATTTATTGCCTCAAGCGCATACATTCTATGAATGTTTTTTATTTTTAGTTATACTTTGCTATACTTCACACTTCATACTTAGGCTTCTTATCCCCCATAATACATTTCATTATCAAACTCATATCCTGCCTTTGCTCACTCTTTGAAGAAATAAAATGTTTTTTTCTGCTGGCTCTACCTGTCAGGAAAACCAATAAGGAACACAGCACGTATCTAACCATTTACATTAACCGGAAACTAATTAAATGGACTTCTATTTTTAAACATCATGCAGCCGCCTGTAATCTTTTTCAAGTATGTATCAGTATAGCATGACTGTCAGTCAGGTACTTATTTTCATATATTTTCTATTCCTCCATCATCACCTCATGCATGTAAATCATAAGTGGACTTCAGTCATACAAATAATGTCTCCTCTCTGCATCTAGAAATAAATGAAAAAATCTAGAAGCGAAAAAAAATCTTCTTTCTTTAGGCCCAACCTGTAATATTTATCACTCACCTTCCATATAATTCCCTCCTCTCTGATGCTAGAACTTTTCTTAAATGTATCCATATCAATTTAATCAACAAGCTGCTCTCTAAATTTAAATGATTTGGATGCTCCATTACTATGAAATTCTTAATGTTGCTTAAATAAAGATTATATACTAGTTAACCTTTTCGTTATACATCCCTCAGGAAATAACCCAAAAACCCCGCAAATAAGTAGTAACAACCTTCTTTCTCTATAGCACAGAGGGATGGAGCACTGACTATGACCCAGGAGATGGTGTCTGATTAGCTGCCCAGGCACTTGATGACCCAATGTATATATATTTACACACACACACACACACACACACACACACACACACACACACACACACACACACACACACACACACACATTACATATAGGAAGTAGAAAACATTTCTGTTTGGCTTACCAATACAATCTCAGGCTACAGTTTGAATAATGTATTACAGCACCTTCCTGTGGCCAAATATTTGAACATTTCTAATACTTTGTTTTCATACATGAATACACACACATCGTTGTGTGTATATGGGTGTATGAGTGGATGTATGTGTGCACGTGTATATTTTCCCTCTTTGACTGCTAAACCCTCTGGCCGATCCACTGATCCATTTGTTCCTCCAGGGGTGAGAACATTATGACCTATTCATTCCTCTTGAGATGTGTCATGCATGCTGGGAGTGATGTCATCATCATCATCATCATCATCATGAAGATTTTTTTTCAGTGCTCTAGCATTTCTTGCACATACAGAGTGATGCTTTTGGACATGCAATGGACATTGTGCAGGACTGTCATTTGCTTCCATAAAGGTAATCATATTGTAGATATCCCCACACCTCCTTTAAGGTAAACACTTCTGTTGGCTCTCAGATTTCCATTTACGAACTTAAATGGAGTACATGCACATAGGCATGCAGCCCTCCTTTCCTACCCTGATAGTAGTGGGTGACCTTCTCTTTTCCTCGCAGCCCCATTCAGTGTTTCCTGCACCAGGACTGCTATATCAGTCATGGATCATCTTGGCTGAAGTCAGGCCCTATCCCTCTGAGAAGATGTACTGCGGATATTTAATGTGTGGCTTGTTTGGTCAGCTTGTTTTTCTATTACTTTCATTCTAATTGCAAACAACATATCTTTCTGTGGAATGTAACATGGGTATGCTGTCCAAAGAATAAATAAGCTATTCTGCCCATAAGCATCCACCAGTTGTTCCTTTCTTCTTCTTCTTCTTTTTTTTGAATAAAAAAAAAGAAACATTCCTTCACTGGAATAAGCCGTTGTATGATTTGATAGCCTACTATGTTCTAGTACCCAGTATTATGTATTTATTTATTTATTCTTTGTTAACCAGGTAGGTATTCTGGACAACTGACACTTTTTCAGCCATAATCCAAGCCAATGGTAAATACAATGTCAGGGATTACAAATATGTAACACTGTAATAACATAGATTTGCCATTAGTATACACAACGTGTAAATAAACAGAATAATGTATGAAGTACATGGAAACATATAATAGCAGAAAGAAAACATACAATATAATTGTAGTACCAAGCAATAAAAATATGATGCAGTGCATTGTTATGCTTTATTTCTGCAATTATATGTAGTGTATCTGTAATGCATATGTAAAACCACTATAGTCACAAATGGATATGTGACATGTGAGTGTTTTAACTACTCACCTAATGTATTTACTGTACTTGCCATAGGATTATGATAACGGATTATAAGGTGATTTCAGTTAATGAAACTCACATCAGTTACACTTTTCTGATATCAAGTTTGCTTATCCAGTGTTGAACTCAATTTGTGGGTGTTATTATTCTCGGTAATGTGAAGAAGTAAAAGAAGAGAATGTATCTAACTCTTTTTGTTTATAACAATGTTCTGAAATAAGGCACAGTTTTACATTATGAACAGTCTTATGGTGATTGCATAAATTAAACTATATAGCAATGTGGCTAATCTCTTTCTCTTACAACAGACTTCTTGTCAGGAACATAAAACCGAAGTATCTGCACTGCATACAAGCAGACCTAACACACAGTAGCACCTTATGAGGAAGCATGCAAGAATATAGAAACATTTTCATCTTCCAGACCAACAACTTCCATATGGTGGCAGCTAAATGAGAAGTAGGTTCCTGAGCTCTCTCTGTGATCAGGAAAAATATGTATTAAAATCAGATAAACTTTGTCAAGGAAACAATTCACCTAATGGGTGGTCCACTTATGACAGCTACAAGAAGACAAAAGAGTAAAAAGAGGGTCAAAAATGGAACATTTTCTGAAGTGAAAAGCACATAAGGGACCTGTAAGCAGCAACATGCTCCCTCAGGTGGGAAAAGAAATGGAAGTCCTGACTGTGGAGCCAGTGGCTAGACTCAGCCTGAAAGAGAACATCACTTAGATACACACTGATATTTTAAAAATTAGTGGGTCCTTAAAGGAGTATGTGGCACAAAATAATAAAAACAAACAAAAACAAAATAGTGGAGATAGAAGACACTCTGTCCAGGCACTCCAACAAACTAATGAATATTCGGAAGATGCAATTGGAGAAAAAGACAGGTAGGCAATGCAGGAGACATTTCAAGAAGAGTTATTACAGAAAGTGAAAGAACTGGAGATACATCTTGTAAAGAAAAAAAAAATAAGATTAATTGATATACCAGTGACAGTTGATGGGACAAATTACAAGAAATAAATGAGAGAATTAATTAGTGGATGGACGTATATTCTGGCCCAGGATATACACATAGAAAGGGTGTACAGGGTCTATTCACTGCGGATATCAACTACAAAACACCCAAGACAAGGGGGCTTCCAAGATGATCACACACTGATCAACAGCTGTATTTCATGCACTTCCAAGATGGCTACACATTGAGTAACAGCTTAACTCTAGCTTTCCCAGTGTGAAAACAGAAACTCAACAGAGAAGGCCAATATACTTCTGTATTTATGGGTAATTTTCAGTAACTGGCTAATAAGTGTACCGCCTGGATGCCAGGAAAAAAGAAATACAGAGCACTTGGGAAAGAAATCAGCTACAAAAAGTGAGGAAGAAACACTGTCTGACTCCGTTTTTTGTAGCCTTTTGTTTGTGTTGATATACTCCATCAGTGTTTCATTTATTTTAACCAGGTTTGTGTGCAGTTGTCTTAGGTCATCCTATAGGTTACTAGAAGTCATGTCTGGAAGTTGCATTGAATTTTGCTGAACAGCTGCAGAACTTTCCCCGGTCAGTGTTTCTTCCTCACTTTTTGTAGCTGATTTTTTCCATGTGCTCTGTATTTCTTTTTTCCTGGCATCCAGGCAGTACACTTATTAGCTAATTACTGAAATGTACCCATAAACTCAAAACTCTATGGAATTCTTTGTTGAGTTTCTGTTTTCACACTGGGGGAGATAGAGCTAAGCTGTTACTCAATGTGCAGCCATCTTGGAAATCCATACAGGCTCATTTTAATACTAAACTATGATTATAAAGTGTTCATGTCTATAATGCATAAAAGAATGGCAAAACTAATGTCAAAATTGATAGATATGGATCAATGTGGTTTTGTGGAGGGGAGGCAAACATTTGACAACATTAACAGAACACTGATGATCCAGAGGGAAGCAGAATATAAGAAAATGCCATTGTTGTTGGCGTGTCTTGATGCAAAGAAAACATTGACAGAGTAAGCTGGGATTTCATGAGCAGGGCAATGGAAGCATTTGAATTTCCTGAAAAAATTATAAGGTTGATTAGGAGGATATATGAGGGATTAAAGGGGAAAATTAAAGTGGGTGGGTCTTCTCCGACAATTTCTGCTTGAGCAAAGGAACCAGGCAGAAGTGTCCTCTTTCCCCTTTGTTATTTGCATTATATTTAGAACCACTGGCAGAGAAAATAAGGGACTCAGACATTCAAGGATATAATTGGCATGGTAGCCAAGAAAAATGGCTTTATTTACGGATGATATTATCTTATATCTGACAAAACCAAAAAGAGACATTACAGTGTCCTGGCACATTGTGAGACAGTTTCAAATATTTTCAGGATACAAAATTAATGAAGCTAAAACAAAGGCAATAGCGGTAAATTATGTACTCACATATGAATTGGTTCAGCGATATCTGTATTTATGGGGACATGATAAAATGAAGTATTTAGGAGTTGTTGTTGTTTGTCTATCGGCTTTTCCCGGTAAGGGGTTACCACAGCGGAACTCCAGTCTGCTAATGATTAGCAGTGGTTTAAAAATGATTCTGGTGTGGCAGCTAAGAATACATGAGAAGAGACTAATCAAAAGATAATACAAAAACTGAGAAAATGGAAACTTTGTTATATGGATATGGATAGTAAGATATAAGCAGTTAAATTTTTTAGTCCCATTAGTCTTATACACAGGTCAGGCATATTTTTATCAACCAGAGGAGAAGTTATGAGTAGCAATTACTAAAGAGATGAAGGACTTTATCTGGGAGGGGAAGATGGCAAGAGTCAAGTTCAGTAGAACAGGGTGGATTGGGATTACATGATTTGAAAGGGGGTATTTCAGGGCTACACAGTTAAGGGTTCTATACACAGCACAAGCTGAAAACTATAATTCAAAGTGGAAAGAAATGATGATGAGATATGGGGGGAGCTCAAGAAACAAAGAGAGACTGGGATTTTGGATGCAGGCCTTGAAGGAGACAACAATAATCATGCAGAATATTATATCCATAAATTAGCAGAAGGTATTCTGAGAACTAAACCAACACATGAATGGAGAAAGGAGATTCTACAAATAGGGATAACTGCAACTAGGGTTGCAGACAATAGGCAAGAGGGAGCCAGAATTTATTGGAGAAAACTGGCAAAGGAACCATGGTATACTGGGAGCAAATAACAAGAGAGGAAAATATGAAATAATGGGAAGACACCAAGAATGTATTTGGACTGCAGGTTAGAGATTGCCTTTCCTATCAGGGATTGATATCAGAGTATAGGCAAAGAGAAAGACATAGGGGGGTCCTAAATGAAAGACCAGCACTGGTAGAGTTTTTAATAGAATCTAGAACAGAAGCTGCCATTAAAAAAGGAATAATTAGTAGACAGTATAAAATATTACACACTAACTATAAGCATCAATCAGAGGAGGTTAGAAAGAATTGGGAAGAGAGATTTGATAAGGAATTCACAAAGAAACAATGGGAGGATATATGTATGTTTCCCAAATATGCAACAAAATCTAGAAGATTTAGGATTTTTGCCTGGAAATGTTTACATAGATATTATTATACCCCAAGTAGACTCCAGAGCATTTTTCCTCAGGTAGACAGTAAATATTGGAGTTGTAAAGAGGCAGATAGAGGTAATTGGGAACATATTTTCTGGGAGTGTGATAAGTTGGCAGACTTTAAGGTTTCCCTGCGGTATGCACTGTCAGAGATGCTGGGTGGGCAGATTGGTCTGATGAGGGAAATGATTTTTCTGAGCTATGATACAGAATCAGAACTGCCTAGACATGGTAAGGCCTCGCTATGATTAATAATGGTGGCTGCCAAAAAAGCAATTACTAGAAAATGGAAATCAAAATCTAAACCAACTATACTGGAAGCAGTGAATATAGTAACATAGATAAAACAACTGGAACTGAGATCTTTAGAAAAGGGTAGGAGCAAACTACATAGAAAAAATGGGAATTGCAGGAACAATACATACAAGGGAGGAATGAGGCTTAAAGGCAGAAGGACTTAAATGAGCTATATAATGTTTGCGTGAGAAAGATTGGGTAGATTATAAGTGGTGTATAATGTTTGCAACTGGGAGTGTGTCAGTATGGTTTATGATGTAAAATGCTTGTGACTAGGATTGTAATGGTGTGGTTTGTCTTCATTTATAGAAATGTATGATTTGTTATGTAGTAAGTGATGGTTTATTGAAGATGTTTTTTTGTTTAAAAAAATCAGGAATTGAATAATTTATGTAATATTGCTTAGGTTGTATGATATATAGCAATATATGTGAAGTATAATGTTTGTTATATTAATATGGTTTGCTTACTTTTATATGAATGTAAATTTGCCTATGTCACAAGTAATAATTCAATAAAAGTGTTTTAAAAAAGTAAGATACAAGCAGTTAAAACGTTTTTAGTCCCATTAGTCTTATACAAAAGTCAGATATATTTTTATCAATCAGAGAAGAAGTTATGGCTAGCAATTGCTAAAGAGATGAAGGAATTTATCAGTAAGGGGAAGACAGAAACAGGCAGGTGGGATAAGTGGATTCTTCCAGTAGAACAGAGTGGATTGGGATTACCTGATTTGAAAGGGGTATTTCAGGGCTACACAGTTAAAGCTCCTATATATAGCACAAGCAGAAAACTATAATTCACAGTGAAAAGGGATGATGATGAAACATGGAGGAAGCTCAAGAAACAAGGAGAGACTGGGATTTTGGATGCAGGCCTTTAAGGAGAATAACAAAGTTTGGTATCTACTTCTCTGAAGTACAGGCTAACACAGAAGGTCTTTGGCTAACGAATTTCGCAGATGACTGCAAACTAGGAGCCATAATTGAATCTCCTAATGATGTGGACATCCTACAAAAGGGCCTCACTGAGACAGATGCCTGGTGTCAAAGCCATGGCCTCAAGCTCAATGCCAAAAAGTGCATTGTCATCCCCTTTGGTAAAAACTCTGTACCCATGAACTACAACATAGGCGGTAGTATACTTAACGTGGAAAGTGTGATAAGAGACCTTGGGACACAGGTGGACAGTAGTCTCTCCTTTGATAACCACACCGCCACAGTAGTCAGGAAATCCTTCTACGTGGCACACCTCATCACAAAAGGTTTTTCATCCAGAAAAACAGAGGTCATTGTTCCCCTCTACTCATCACTTATTAGACCCATTATAGAGTAAAATGCCCCTTTTGGTATGCACCTCACAAGACATCTACAGCAACTGGAAAGGCCGCAGAAATACCTCACAAAGAGGATTACCGGCCTCAAACAGATGCCCTATGCAGACCGTCTAAAAAAACTCCAGCTTTACTCCGTCGCATATCACCTACTCAGAGGTGATCTCTGCCTAACATACAAAGCTATGTCAAACCCAAAGCTGTTGGACATGCTCCACTTAAAGAAATCCCAATCCCTCCGAGCTACACGCTCTAGGGACCTAAACCTTGTCACCACAATAAACAGAACATGCCAGAGGGATAGATTCCTGTCCCAGAGACTTCCCATACTCTGGAATAAACTATCTATCTATATCAAACAAAGCTCCTCGTTAGCACTCTTCAAGAAAAATCTTGATGATTGGATGGGAAATAGGAAATTCACCCTGGGGATCACCTCTGTGGCTCTGCTCGACAGTGGCACAGGAAAATAATTTTCTTGGGTGGCAAAAGCCAGGGTACCTTTTTGGCTGGGCTTGTATAGGCCCCAGGGCCGATAGCCTAGTACCTACCTATGAACCTATGAAAAATCACACAGAGCATTTTATCTATATAGTAGCAGAAAGTATCCTAAGAACTAAGCCAGCACAGGAATGGAGGAAGGGAGATTTTGCCGATAGGGATGACTGCACTTAGGGATATAGACAACAGGCAAGAGGGGGTTGGAATTTATTGGAGAAAACTGGCATAGGAACCAAAGTATTGGGAGCAAATAACAAGAGAGGGAAGGATGATAGAATGAGAATACACCAAGAATTTATTTGAACTGCAAGTTAGAGATTGCCTTCCCTATCAAGGATTGATATCAAAGTATAGGCTAAGAGAAAGAAGTGGGGGGTGGGTCTTTAACAAAACACCAGCACTGGTAGAGTTTTTAGTAAAATCTAGAACTGCTGCTATTAAAAAAATGAATAATTAGTAGAGCATATAAAATAGCTATAAAAATCAGTCAGAGGAGGTTAGAAAAAATTGGGGAGAGAGATTGGATAAGGAATTCACAAAGTAACAATGGGAGGATATATGCATGTCACCCAAATATGCAACAAAATCTAGAAAATTTAGGATTTTTAATTGAAAATATTTACATAGATATTTTTATACCCGAAGTAGACTCCAGATAATTTTTCCTCAGGTAGACAGCAAATGTTGGAGATGTGACGGGGAAGAAAGAGGTAAATGGGAACATATTTTTTAGGAGTGTCATGAGTTGGCAAAATTTAAGGATTCCTTGTGGGATGCACTGTCAGACATGCTAGGTGGGCAGATTTGTGTGATGAGGAAGATGTGTTTTCTGAGCTAGGATATAGAATCATCATGGAACTTATAAATAAAGACATTGGTAATCTCCAAACTCTGGACCCCACCCAGTTCGGGTTTGTAAAAGGCAGATCATGTCTCCTAAACCTGATAGACTTCTTTGAAGCAGTCACCAAAGCCGTAGACAAGGGTAAGATGGTTCATACAGCCTATCTAGATCTTGGCAAGGCTTTCGACACCATCCCCCACTCTGGAATAATAGATAAACTCACTAAACTACGTATAAATCCCTATGTCACAAGATGGGTTGCCAACTGGCTCACTGACAGAACCCACACTGTGAAAGTAGCAGACTCCAAATCTGACTTCAGACCATTGACAAGTGGAGTACCACAGGGTTCAGTCCTGGATCCTCTCCTGTTTGGTATCTACTTCTCTGAAGTACAGGCTAACACAGA
Organism: Protopterus annectens; assembly: GCF_019279795.1. Classification (NCBI taxonomy): domain Eukaryota; kingdom Metazoa; phylum Chordata; order Ceratodontiformes; family Protopteridae; genus Protopterus; species Protopterus annectens. The sequence goes on along the minus strand of NC_056730.1, from coordinate 76,226,557 downwards.
AGGACTTTGGCTAATGAAGTTCGCAGATGACTGCAAACTAGGAGTCATAATCAAAACTCCTAACGATGTGGACATCCTACAAAAGGGCCTCACTGAGACAGATGCCTGGTGTCAAAGCCATGGCCTCAAGCTCAATGCCAAAAAGTTCATTGTCATCCCCTTTGGTACAAACTGTGTACCCATGAACTATAACATAGGCGGTAGTATACTTAACACGGAAAGTGTGATAACAGACCTTAGGACACAGGTGGACAGTAGTCTCTCCTTTGATAATCATATCACCACAGTAGTCAGGAAATCTTTCTAAGTGGCACACCTCATCACAAAAGGTTTTTCATCCAGAAAAAAAGAGGTCATTTTTCCCCTCTACTCATCACCCATTAGACCCATTATAGAGAACAATGTCCCTTTTGGTATGTACCTCACAAGACATCTGCAATAACTGGAAAGGCTGCAGAAATACCTCACAAAGAGGATTACCGGCCTCAAACAGATGCCCTACGCAGACCGTCTAAAAAAACTCCAGCTTTACTCCGTCGCATATCACCTACTCAGAGGTGACCTCTGCCTAACATACAAAGCTATGTCAAACCCAGAGCTGTTGGACATGCTCCACTTAAAGAAATCCCAATCCCTCCGAGCTACACGCTCTAGGGACCTAAACCTTGTCACCACAATAAACAGAACATGCCAGAGGGATAGATTCCTGTCCCAGAGACTTCCCGTACTCTGGAATAAACTACCTATCTATATCAAACAAAGCTCCTCATTAGCACTCTTCAAGAAAAATCTTCATGCTTGGATGGGAAATAGGAAATTCACCCCGGGGATCACCTCTGTGGCTCTACTCGACAGTGGCAAAGGAAAATAATTTTCTTGGGTGGCAAAAGCCAGGGTACTTTTTTGGCTGGGCTTGTATAGGCCCCAGGGTTGATAGCCTAGTACCTACTTATGAACCTATGAACCTATGAATTGCCTGGACATGGTAAGGCCTTACTGTATCTAATTACGGTGGGTGCCAAAAAAGCAATTACTAGAAAATGGAAATCAAAATATAAACCAACTTTACTGGAAGTAGTGAATATAGTAGCAGAGATAAAATAACTGTAATTGAGATATTTATAAAAGGGTAGGAGAAAACTACATATGAAAAAATGGAAATTGTGGGAAGAATACATATGGGGAGGAATGAGGTTTAAAAGAAGGCACGACTTAAATGATCTATGTAATGTTTGACTGAAAATGATTGGGTAGACTATAAGTGATGTGTAATGTTTGCAACTGGGAGTGTGTCAGTATGGTTTGTGACATAAAATGTTTGCAACTATGATTGTATCTGTGTGGTTTGTTTTCATTTATATAAATGTATGATTGCCTACGTTGTAAGTGATGGTTTAATAAAGACATTTCTTGTTTAAAAAAAGGGCAGGAACTGAATACTTTATGTAATGTTGCTTAAGTTATATGATGTATAGCAGTATATGTGAAGTATAATGTTTGTAAACGTGAACTTGTTAATGCAGTTTGATTACTTTTATATAAATGTAAATTTGCCTAACTTACAAGTGATAATTCAATAAAGGTGTTTAAAAAAACAGCTTAATTTCAGCACTGCCAGGGTGAAAAAAAACTGAGAAATAAGAGACAATGATATTGTCAGCTTGAATAAAATTCAGTTATTGGTTATTAAGTACACTGCCTGGATGCCAAAGAAGACATTTAGAGAACCTAAAAGAAAATCAGACAGAAAAGGAAAAGAGAAAATACTGTCTGGAAAGAATACTATAGCTGTTCACCAAAAAGCAGTTCAACCTTCAGCTTTGGTATAAGAGATTGCTTCCAGTAATTTAAAGGAAGAAAAATAAATCAGATGTGATTAAAGTAAATGAAACATTGAAGAATTATCAACTCAAATAACAAAGGCTGGAAAAAACAGAAGAAACTTTAAATAGCTTTTTAGATTAAATGATAAAACTGCAAAAAAATCATTTGGTGAAATGAAGAAAAGGCTGACTGAGTATGAGATTGCTCAAAATGAGCTGTTTAAAAATGGTAGAGTTGAGGACAGAGCACACAGAGAAAACCTAAAGTTTTCTCCTGTACCAGAGAAACCAAAAGGAAAAGACTGTATTCATTTTATGAAACCAGAAAGAACAACTGGACTGGTATTTCACAGCAAGATTTGTTAACTGAAAGGGCTCATTGAGTATATGTTCCAAACCTGGCCATGAGAAAGCAGCCAACACCTGTATTAGTAAAGATGCAATCATAGCAGAAGAAAGAGTTGATCCTCAAATAACTATGGCAGATGGGCAAAATATTGAGTCTGAGCATATCTAAACAATCCTATCTTGGTTTGTCATTTATTTAGCTTTACTGTTAAAAAGAAGTGCGACTGCAAGCGATAGTGAGCAGAAGCTACTGCATGCGACATAAAGGAATCATTCTTTTCTTTTGCAATATTTTATTCATTTGAAGCTGAATATGGATTCCTTAAATGAATATGCAATTAACAATTTGCTAATGCACAAATATCTTGTACAGTGTAATAAATCCTATAAGGGTAACAGCTGATAACACTGGTGATCTGTGCTCCTCATGTCAAAAGTTGGATGATTTCCTTACCATTGTTAGAAGTAAATCTAGACTTGATGATGATTCTACTTGTGCAATTTGCATGGCTTGAAGAACTGCTGTTTCTAGACTGATTAACTAAATAATTTTAGGCATAGAACAAACAGAACACATTTAAGAAATGATGCATCTATTTTCTGCAAAGATCATTCAATCCCCTATGAAACAAGATGATGCCCCTGACAACTTTGGAATCCTGAATGCAAGTATTCAGCAATCTGAGGATCCAGTTTGTTTAGAAGGAAAGAAAGAAAGAAAGAAAGAAAGAAAGAAAGAAAGAAATTCATAACAAATAACAAGGAAGAAAAAGAAACTGACTAATGACTGTAAAGGAAAGAGAATACGTAGTAAAAAGGACACTGCTTTGTTATGCAATACACAGGTTACAGGGAATGGTGATATTTTTATATCAGAAAACCTTCAGTCTACAGAAAAAAGCCTAATTTTTCCAACTGAGAAGGTAGAAAAGAGGCAAGGGGCGGGTGAAAAGGAAGAAATCAAAATTGAATGTGGAAGGACTGAAGAACTTTACTGTAAGAAAAAAGAAGAGAAAGACAGATGTTGACCACGTGTCTCAAACTGTGGATTTATAATACCAGCTGGATGAGAATTTAATACACAATGAAAACAGCAGGATTAATAAAACTAATAGTGATGAAGATCTATCCTTCTTAACAAATGATAGAGCAGATATTACTGTATTAGAAGCTGAAGATTCTTCAAAGCTGGACAGCAAAGATATTCTTGTAATTGGAGATTCAATTATTAGAGGAACTGATACTTATATTTGTAGAGATGATAATAAACATCAAATAGTATTATGCTTACCAGGAGCAAAAATAGAAGATGTGAGACAAGCCTTGGAAAGCCTTAATGTAAGGAAGTATGGTTCTGTTTTTATTCATGTTGGTACAAATGATGTCACCCACAAGGATTCTCTGACTGTTAGTAGGGAGCTGACAGCCCTCTTAGATAGTATAGCTTGTACTGGCGTTAGGATGTATTTTTCACAAATCACCTATAGAAAGGATAATCAGGTCACTGTGAATTAAAAGATTTTTTAGGTAAATACCTACATGGAAAAATGTCCTGTTTTAAAAAATGGAAATGTGTAGAGCATCCACGCCTAGTTTTGGGCACACATGTTCAGACAGGATGGTGTGCATTTGTCAAGATCAGGGAAGAGAATTTTTGCAGCAGATATTCTCCAGTATTTGACAAACACTAGACAGATTTTTGCCAGGTCAAAAATTTAACATTTCACAGATAACAAAATTTGATGCATCTCTGATGGTTGTTAATGCTAAGAGCATTAATACTATTTTTTTTTTATTGGAACATTTGCTACTTTCCCATAAGATTGATGTTGTTATTGTTTGTGAAACATGGTTAAAAAACAATGACAGGAAACCAGTTCTGTCAGGGTGTAAATGTTTTTACTGTAACAGACATTCTAACAAAAATCAGGTGGAGGTGTTATGATAGGGATTAAAGATTATTACATTTTCAATGATAATACCGATACTATAGACTGTGTAACTGTGATGATAAAGACAACCCTGGAACATATAACAATTGTTGGAGTGTATAGACAACCAAAGCCAAGTAAGATGACCTAGAGGAATTCTTACATTTCTTACATGAAACACAGGCGGGAAGAATAATATTAGATGGGGACTTAAATTTACCAGAAGAAGACTGGAATAATATTGATTCAACAACATTAGTAAGGAAATTTTTACAGCGTATATTCAGGAACAACAATTGCTTCAGATTGTAAAAAACCTACCAGGGGACGGAACATACTAGACATTGTTTGTGTTCCCAAAGAAATTACTGTAACTTCAAGTCAAGTTTTACCACCATCGATGTGCAATGATCATGGGGTTATAAAGGTTAATTTGTGCCTAGATAATTCTGCCAAACTGAAATCTAAGCCAATGCACAGAAGGTTAATTATAGATTATATTGAAGCAAATCAGTCATTATGTAATACTAACTGGAGTGAGGTGTTCAGTGGAAAATCTGCAGATGGAATGTGGAAAGTTTTGAAAGAGAAATTGCTTGAGTGCAAAAAATCAAAAAAAATGTTTAACACCAGGATCTAGGCATATAAAATCAGGGGATATATTTCCATAAGAGCAAGGAATCTGATTAAGGTGAGAGACAAAAAATATAAGAAATGGAAGAGAGGTTGAACTACAACTTGAAAACTGAAACAAACAAGCTGGACAAACAGATTAAGCATAGTGTGAGACAAGATCAAGAAAATTTTGAAGAAAATTTATATAAAGATATTGAGCATAATAAGAAACATTTGTATCGATACATAAGATATGGAAGGAGTAAAGACACACAAATTGATAAACTGTGGGCAGATTCTAATATTTATTCTCAGATACAACAGATTATAGATATTTTTACAAAATCTTATGCAAAGCAGTTTGGCTCCACAAAAGGGGTGATAAGTTGTATGAATGACATCCAGGTAACTCCAGATACTGGAATCAAATTAGATTATATTGAAAAAGAACTGCGCAAACTGGATCCAAACAAAGCACAGGGAGGAAGTGGAATTAGTAACAATGACCTGAGAACACTTCCGCAAGAGCTTACAGTTCCATTATATCTATTATTCACTAGGTCATATAAATATGGAGAGAGTCCTCAAGACTGGAGAGATGCGCTAATTAAACCTGTCTTTAAGGGAAAGGGAAATAGGACAAATCCAGAGTCATATAGACCCTTAAATCTACTTTCATGTTGTGGAAAAATAATGGAGAAGGTAATATTGGATATGTTATTTTCAGAACTGGATAGTTTGGGACATGAAGCCATATATCAGCATGCATATGTTGAAAACAGATCTATTACCACCCGTGACATGATGTTCTATAACAATATAACAGCTATGAATGAAGAATTGTGCTGCAATGTAATTTATATAGATTTAACTTCAGCATTTGACAGGGTTATACACAAAGCACTGATCAATAAATTAGTACAACTAGGTATTGATGTACTCTTGATAAGATGGATATGTGCATGGTTTACAAATAGGACATGTCAAGCATCATACAGCAACTGGACAGGTGAAATCCTTGGTTACAGTTAGGGTGTCCCAGAGGACTCTGTCCTAGGCCCTTACTTGTTTAGATTGTATCTTTCAGACCTAACTTTTTCATCTGAGGTGGTCTATAGTCTATATGCAGATGACCTGAAATTGGGTAAACTGATTACATGTGTTACTGATAAGGCATGTCTACAAAATAACTTGACTAAATTGACCATTTGGGCACAAGAGAATAATATGCTCATAAATACATCAAAAACTAAGCATATGAGATTTGGGAGACATAAATTGAAAGGTGAATATTTAATACAGCACACAGTGACTGAAACTGTAGACTCCTTTAAGGTCTCATTTAAGGACCTGGAAACTACAGACCCACAAGTCTCACTAGTCTTATATGTAAAATCATGGAAAGAATTATCATGGAGATGATCAGTAGATTTATAGTAAACCTCCAGACACTGGACCCAACACAGTTTGGTTTCATCAAGGGCAGATCATGCCTATTCAACCTGGTGGACGTCTTTGAGAAGGTCACCAAAGCAATGGATGAAGACAAAATCATTCACATTGCCTACCTTGACCTGGCCAATGCATTTGACAATACCCCACTCAGGCATTCTTGACAAACTCAGGAGGTTAGGTACAAATCCATATGTCACCTGGTAGATAGTCAACTAGCTTACAGACAGGACCCAGGAAGTTAGAACTGGGGTGTCCACCTCTACAAAGAGGCTAATCACAAGTGGAGTCCCTCAGGGATCAGTCCTTGGACTGCTCCTTTTTGACATTTCCTTCTCAGAAGTCAAGGTCATTGTCACTGTGGTCTCTGGCTGACTAAATTTGCAGATGATTGCAAATTAGGAGCTGTCATTGAATCTCACACTAACACAAATTTTCTCCAGGAGGGGCAGACACAGACAAATAACTGGTATCAGAGCCATGGACTAAAACGAAATGCCAAAAATGCATAATAATATCCTTTGGAAAGTCATCCATCCCTGGCAACTATCATATTGACAACACACCCCTTATAGTTGACCCAGTAGTCAGGGACTTAGGGACACATATAGAATATATAGTAATCTAGTCTTTGATCATCACATGTCTACAGTGGTGAGGAAATCATTCTATGTTGTGCAACTTATAAACAAAGGTATGGCATCTAAGTCCAAGCAAGTCATTGTTCCACTGTATTCAGCATTCATCAGACCTATCATTGAGTATAATGCACCATTTGGTATGTACCTAAGCAGGCATATCCAACAACTGGAACGTCCACAGAGGTTTCTCACTAAAAGAATCGAGGGAGTAAGTAATATATCCTATGCAGACCGCCTCAAGGCCCTATCCCAGTATTCTGTCTCCTACAGGCTTTTGAGGGGAGATCTATGCCTAGCATACAGAGCATTGTCAGACCCCACTCAGATGGACCTCCTGCATATCCACAAAACAAACAGTACCAGAATTACCCATTCAAAGACTTAAACCTTGCCTGTGATATAAATAGGACCTGCTGGATAGATAGATATGTATCCCAGAGACTACCCCATTTATGGAACAGGCTCCCCATCCATGTGAAGCAGAGTTCCTCCCTAATGTAGTACAAGTACAACTTGGATGTTGGATGGGAAACTGGAAATTTATCCCTGGTTTGGCACCTATGTCTCTAATGCAAACAGGTAACCTGTAAATGGTTCATCTCCCAGGTCCATGCTTACACTTATCAAGGGTATCAGAAGTTGTCAGAGATTTGGGATGCATGGCTAGGCTTACAAAGTCCCTTATAGTCATTAGCCTAGTAAACACCTATGAACCCATGAACCTGGGTATATGGGTAAATTCAGCTATGAGTTTTTCTAATCATGTCAACCAATTGGTTAATGATTGTTATAGAACTATAGGTTGTATAAAAAGATTTATAAAGTCTAGGAAATCAAAAATAATGAAGTCATTGTTTCTTAGTTACTTTAGACCCAAACTTGGGTATGGAATAACAATAGGGAAACCCTATAAGAAAACAAGCATGCGTAAACTGGAAAGAGTACAGTGGAAATATACCAAGGGCATCCATGGATGTGAAAATTTTAATTATTGTGAAAGACTAAAATATCTGAACTTGTACAGTGTCTCTTACAGATATCTAAGAGGAGATCTTAGAGACGCCTACCTCTGGAAATGTTTGGGGTTATCAAAAAGTACTAGAGAGTCATCAGACAACCTATGTAGAAGATTCTATAGGAATGAGAAGTGTGCTAATTGGTTCAGTGACAGAGTAGTCAATGCATGGAACAGACTACCAAATTACATTAAAGCAAGTACTAGTTTAGATATTTTTAAGAACAGACTGGACACTTATTATGGGAACAAGTGTTTTGGTATATTGGCAAGCTAGATGGGCATTAATACGTATGCTTGAAATATTTGTACATATGTAAGTATTAAAAACTGGAGAGAGCAGAGTGTTTGTGGAAAACTATTATTTGCTCTACAGCAGACAGAAGAGAAACACATTTATCCTAACAATCAGAGAATTTCAAGAAGCAGGTGCAAGATTCAAGCTGCTGTATCCAGCCATCTTTAGAATATTTTTTTCTTGGGAGATCAAAGAGAATTTTTTTTGTCTTCATTAATTTTTTCAAAACACCTTTATTGAATTATCACTTTTCACATAAGCAGACTTAGATTTATATAAAATCAGTCAAACCATATTAACAAGTTCACATTTACAAACATTATACATCATGTATGTTTTTGTATATTCTACAATTTAGGTGACATTACCCAAATTATTCATTTCCTGCCTTCTCTTAAACTTCATTCCTCCTCCAAAACATTTTTTCTGCATTTATTGTTTCCTCAATTTCCATTTATTTTTTTTCTATGTGGTTTACTGCTACCCTTTTCTAAAGATCCTACCACCTATTATTTTATCTCCGTTACAGTCTTCACTGCTTCAAGTATAGTTGGTTTAGATTTTGATTTCCATTTTCTGCTAATTGTTTTTTGGCAGTCACTAGAATTAAGCTTATTAAAAATTACTATTTCTAGGCAATACAAATCCTGTATCCCAGCTCAAATAAATAAAAAAAACATTTGCTTAGTTACACTCATTTAATTGTCCAGTATTTTCAACAGAGTATTCTGTACATTAGTTTTAAAGCCAGCCAACTCATTACACTTCCAAGAAATATGTTCTCAGTTACCTCCTTCTTCCCTATCATACCTCCAGCATTTGCCATCTAGAAAATTATTTGGAGTCTGCTTGGGGTATGAAAGTATCTATGCAAACACTTCTAGGCAAAAATTCTAAATCTGTGAGACTTTTTTGCATATTTGGGAGCCATACATATGTCTTCTAAATGTTTCTTTATGAATTGCATATCTAATCTCTCTTCCCAATATTTTTTACCTCTTCTGATTGATCCCTATAGTTAGCATGTAATATTTTATATGCCCTGCTAATTATCCCTTTTTTAACAGCAGATTCTTTTCTAGACTCAATTTAAAACTCAACCAGTGCAAGTCTTTCATTTAGGTTTTCCCTATCCTTTTCACTTTGTCTATACTCTGATAGAAAAGGCAGTCACTAACCTGCAATCTAAATGTCTTCTTGGCCTCTTCCTATTCTATTATCTTTCTATATTTATCTATATTTGCTAGCTTCCTGCAGAAAATTCCATGCCCCTCTTGTCTGTTCACTGTAACCCTAATTGCAAACATCCTTATTAGGAAGAATATCCTTTCTCCTTTCCCATATTTTCTTAGATCACAGTTTACTTTCTGCTACTATATGAAAATTTTCTTTATGACTGTTGCTTTTCTCCTTACCTGCATCCAAAATCCCATTTTTTCCTTACATTTAGAATTACCCCCCTGCCTGGTCATCATCCATCTCCCCTTTGAATTGTATTTCCTTACTTTCTGCTTCCGTCTGGATCATCACCGTTCTATTAATGTTGTCAAATGTTTGCCTCCCCTCCACAAAACCAATTGGTCCATATCTATCGATTGTGGCATCACCTTGCCATTCATTTAGTGATTATAGACATAAACACTTTATAATCATGGTTTAGAGCTGAAATGGGCCTATTATGAAGCCAGATCAGATGGGTCTTTTACATCTTTAGGTAATACAGCCCACCACAGCTTTTTTCTAGGATGTTGGTGTCTCCCCTTCTTTTAAAATACTGTTAAACAAATCCTTCCAGATCTTTATCACTTTCTTTCCTCCTAACTTCCAGACTTCCAGTGGAAGTTTGATTATACATCACAGTTTTTACCTCATCACCTCCTATCTTAACTGTTAGTCGTTGAGCCTCATCTACCTTTACCCTTGGCATAATAAGTCTGCCATAAATATTTCCATCTCTGCTTTTCCTTGATTTCCTTACCTCTCTGCTTTATTCAGATTTTCAGAACATTTCTCAAATATCTGTAATACCTCTACAGGAACACTGGTTAATTTTCTTTGCTATAGGCTCCATAAGTTTGGCAACAACCCTTTTGACTTTCTGTTGCCTAAGGCATTGTGCCAAAAGTTTTTGTGCACTGAAGTTATTATTAAAAATAGTTACTTAACAGCAATATTTTTAAACTCACGCATATTATCCAGGTTCTCCCTTATTTTCCCTTTAGCACTCTGCAAATGCACTTCGTCTTGTTCTGTGAGATTCACCTTATTTAGTAATGCTTTAACCTTTGTCAGTCCCATTAAATAAATCTTATTTCTTAACCAGATCTGTTTTTCTTTTATTTCTTCCCTATTTTTAAACTCTGCTTTAATTTTATCCCACTGACTAACTATAACTTATGGAGTATTTTCTCTTCCTAATATCTCCTGGAAAATTTGAACTACCCATTCCTTAAATCCTCTCTTTTTAACACATAGGTGGGGAAGTGCCAGTGTCTCATCTTTGCTTCATTATCCTGCATTTTTATCTTAGTAATTATTGGTGCATGATCTGGAACAGTTATTGCATGTGTATCAAAGTTCTCAATTAAATAGACATGTTTCTGAGAAATATAATTTCTATCAAATCTAGCCCAGTTATTGTACTCTGGGAAATAATATATAAATTCTCTCTGTGTTCCTGCTACTGAATCTACATCTTTCAGACCAAATATTTTTATAAATTTCTTTAGAAATCTACCCTCTTGTTACATTTTCCCTTTTAGATCTTCCAAATACATCCTTCTTGCTGAAACTCAAATTCCATTCCCCACCTATAAGTAAGATTCCCTGCTGGAACCTGATTATTTCTCCCCAATTTTTTTAAGATCCAGAATAGCAGTTTTAGATGGAAAATAAATACATGCCAGTGCAATTATCATTCCTTCCCAGTAGGGATCTATATTACTTAGCCGAAAGCCTTATTGAGAGAATCACTTATCATAGCACTCAAATCAGTAAAGGATCAATTAAGCGAACGGCCGTTCCAGCCAAATATTTCCTAGGGAAAAAACTAGAAGGCCAGCTACCATCCAGAACAAATACAAGAAAATTTAAAACCCTGCAAAGTGGGGGACTTCACCCAGCACCCCCAACTAAATATACCAACTCTGAGATTGCACTACAGTGGAGAAAAGGGTAAATCCCTGATGATGGCCCACCATGTTCTTTCCCTAGGAAAATTTTCACTGAAATTTGCCTAATTGAGCTTTTGCTGAATAGGGTTCGATGAATATTGATTCGCTCAATTAAGCATTCGACAAACTGATATAGACCCACCAGTAGCCCCTTACAACTACAAATCTGTCATTATTATCTCTTTCTCTCTTCTATCACTACTGGAGCTCCTCTAGCTATTAATATAAGTACTCCTATTTTCTTTTGTCCCTGATATTCTGCAGAATATCCATCTTGAAATATTTTCTTTATCAAATTCACATGGTCATTTTTTTCCATATGTGTCTCCTGTAGCATTGCTATTTGCACTCTGCATGTCTTAATCTAGTTATGTATTCTTTCTGTTTTGCCTATATCTGTGAGATCAATCACATTTCAAGATAGTGTGAAAAATGTTACCATTATGATAAGAAATCATTATTCCCACCAATTATATATGGCAGCTTTTTTAAATGTCTAATTCCAGCTTTTGTAATACATACACACATTAATGTTTGGCAGGTTAATCCTTTATACATTTTTTCTTACTATCATCATTGGAACCCAAGTCACATTTTACAGGACTTTTTGTTTTATTAAAAGTCCTCAAACAAACAAAAAACACACACACTCATAACAACGCCAGAAACTATTAACTCAATACAAACACACATAACTATGTACATAATCAAATAATAGGCGGTGCAGTGGTGCAGCAATTAACGTTGTCGCCTCACAGTAAGATGTTTTCCGTTTCAATTCTCAGCTGGGGTGCCATCTGTGTGGAGTCTGCATGTCATCCCTGCATTTGTGTGGGTTTCCTCAGGGTACTCTGGTTTCCTCCCACATTCCAAAGACATGCATCTGAAGCATTTCTCCCCAGGCCTCCACTGAAAATAGGCTCTATCTTAGTCGGACTTTCTTGGTCAACAGATGTTAAATAAATAAATAAAAATAATGAAGTTTAACCAACCTAAGAGGAGCATTTGTGCAGTGGTGCAGCAGTTGCGTTCTTGCCTCACAGCAAGAGGTTCTCCAGTTTGATTCTCAGCTTGGGTGCTTTCTGTGTGGCATCTGCATACCCTCCCTGCATTCATGTGGGTTTCCTCTGGGTGCTCTGGTTTCCTCCCATGTTACAAAGACATGCGTCTGGAGCATTTTTTCCTGGGCCTCCGCTGAAAATTAGCTTTGTTCCAAGTTGGACTTTCCCAGTAAACAAATGTTAAATAAATAAAAAATAAGTAAAAAGTGGACACCTGCTAACACAGGCCCTAGTTAATCTGAAATTGCGGTTATCCATGCTAAGATGCATGTCATTGCCTGTGCTTCCACTTACACCAAATAGTGTCTCTTCATTTTTTATCTTTATTCCCCCTCCTACAGATGTGAAAACTATTTGTACACTTTTAGAAATCATTTGCTTATAGTCTTGAAGAAACCAGTGTTCGGTCTTTTATTGCCCTATTATCAGCTTGCATCCATGGAAAAGTAAGAAACAAAGGAAACATGTATTCCTCTGTTCTAGCTTGAAAGACATGCTGAAACACTTATTGTTAAAGGAATACTTATCATTATATTCAGTGTTCTCATATTTACTAGTACCCACTTAAAATTCATTATTAGATTAGGCCAAGGGTCTTAATCCAGACAACCCACCTGTGCAAAAGTAAGACAAAACATATCAGCTTTACATGTATTATGATCTGTGAACTTTTACATCCCATCTCTTTTCTCAGCATCTCAAGATTACATCCTATTAACTTAAATATGGTTTTGTCTAGCATTTCCTATCTTTTTGCTCTATAATGTTTAATACCAAAAAAGAAGAAAGAAAGAGAATAGGAAGAAAAAAAGACATTTGTTTACTTTAATAACTTTACCCCATAAAAGAACAACTAAAAATACTTTACTATAAAATATGCAATTTATTGTGTGAAATGCTTCATAGAAATGCCGTTAAGAAAATGAATTGTTTTACTTACAGTTACCTTTTCCCTTTCTCCACCCCTCTCCTTAGAGTCCTTCCTAACATTATTTTATTTATTTATTTATTTATTTATTTATTTCACATTTGTTTAATGACATAAAGTAAGGCAAATGCTCTTCAGTTCCTCACAAGTTTAACAAAGTTAACAGAAGTCCACTCTTTTTACTCATACTTATATAGCTATATTTCACAAATATGAATGATGCCTTGCAGTCTCGCATTTATTCACTAATTTCCATGTTGCTGATCTTCTTTCCGTTCATCTCCATTTCCCAACTTCCAATTCTTGTTCAATTTCCTGGTGCTCCCAATTCTTTTAGTCAACTCCTGTGCCTTTCTCTGTCAATAATTTTCCATTGGAGCACTGAAAATGTATCACTGACAAAGTCTCTCCGTGTGCTTTATTATCAGAAGAATGAGAAGCAGAGTCCCCTTCTGCTTGATGGCTCACTTTTTGTTGGACAGACGTTTGCATTTCTTCCTTAGCCTATTCTACATCAAAAAATGACTGAACCTCCAGGAAAAATATTATAAAGACAGATAAATACCTGCCTCTTGACATTCTCTGATTACTGGAATACATTTGTTTCTCTTCTGCCTGATGTTCAATGAATAATCATTTCCACCAACACTCCACTGTCTCCAACTTTTAGTAATTTTCCCTTGTAACATACATTTGTCACTATCAACTCTTTCAGCTAGTAGGTTTGGATCTTTACTAATGCAGGTCTTGGCTGCTTTCTTATGGCCAGATTTGGAGCATGCACACTGTATGCCCTTTTAATCAACAATTCCTACTGTGGAATACCAATCCATTTGCTTATTTGTTCCTTCATACATTTAATATAGTCTGTTCCTTCTATTTTCTCTGGTACAGCAGAAAATGTCAGATTGTTCCTATGTGCTCTATCCTCTAATTTTACTATTTTTTGAAAGATCTTTTCTTGATCAGTCCCATAATCAGCCAGCCTTTTTCTTCATTTTGACCTCTGAGTTTTGCAGTTGTATCAGGTCATCTAATTATGCATTTAAAGCTTCTTCCATTTTCTCCAGCCTTTTGTTATTTGAGTTGATATACTCCTTTAGTGTTTCATCTATTTTAATAATCTCTGAACACATTTGGCTTATTTTTTCCTCTAGATTACTGAAAGATGAGTATTGTACCAAAGCTGGAGCTTGAACTGCTTTTTGATGAACAACTGAATGATTCTTTACTGTCAGTGTTTTTTCTTTACCTTTTCTGTTGATTATCTGTCAGGCTCTATTTGTTTCTTCTTTGCAGGCATTGAGATAGTATATTCACTAGCCAATAACTGAATTTTACTCAAGTTGACAATATCTCTGTCTGCAGTTTCTCAGTTTTTGTTTTCACACTGGGAGAGATTGAGTGAAATTGTTGATCAGTGTGCAGCCATCTTGGAAGTCTGATGAAAGAGATATTTTTGATGCAGAACAGGCTAAAGTGTAAATATAAAAGTTTATCCAACAAAACATGAGCCAGCAAACAGAAGGGGACTCTGCTTCTTATTATTCTAACAATAACGCTCATAGAAAGCTTTGCCAGGCATATATTTTCCAATGTTCAAAAGGAAATGCTTGAGAGACAGAAAAAAAGCAGGAGTTGACTAAAAGAACTATGAGTGCCTTAGACTTGAAATAGAGTTTGGTGTTGGGAGATGGAGATAAACAGGAAAAAGACTACTAACACAGAATTAATGAATAAATGGGTGACTGTAAAGCATCAATCACATTTGTGAAATATGACTTTGCAAGAAAAAGTGGCAGAGAAAGACAAGACTTTTGTTTAATTTGTGAAACTTGTGTAGTGGACTATAAAGCATATACCCCATTTATGTCATTAACGTTTAGAAGGACAATAAAAGAGGAAAAGGTAACTGTAAGTAAAACTAAGTTTGTTTTCCATATTTGTATAACAGATCTCATGATTTAAGCTGTGTACTATATATAGTAAAGCAGGTTTGTGTAATGTGTAGCTAGGGGTATTTTAAATGTGTAGGGAGTCTCTTCAGTGATTGTTCTCTGTGTTAAAGATATACAAATAGACAGGTGTTTTTGGTTGTAGGAAATATAGGCTTTCCAGTTTAATAATAGATGAAAGGTTGAACAAAAGCATGTTTAATGTTAATATGGTGTGGTCTTGGGTTGCTTGGGTGGGGGTGGGATGTAAAAGTGCACCAATTAATTATATACAGAATTAAGGTACTTTTCCTTATTTGTACAGCAGTGAATTCCGTGATTAGTGCCCTTAGCTAAAGCTACAAACAAGTGTCTTTTGTAAGCAAGTGGACTTGAAAAATAAGAAAAAAAAATGATGAAGGCCAGAAAAAAATGCAAAGCTTCTTACATCTGCTTCTTCTTTTTTTTTCATTGGCAAATGTTTACTGGAAGTTAAGATGCCTGCTGCTAAGGCAGCTGTACATTCTATTCTGAA
This sequence comes from Protopterus annectens, assembly GCF_019279795.1. Taxonomy (NCBI): domain Eukaryota; kingdom Metazoa; phylum Chordata; order Ceratodontiformes; family Protopteridae; genus Protopterus; species Protopterus annectens. The sequence continues at coordinate 76,210,803 of NC_056730.1, read as the reverse complement.
TGAAATTTACAAAGATTCTTTACTGACTACTTTTGTATGGAGATGAGCTGTCTGCAGGTACAAACAATTAATCTTGAGAGTTCTGAATGTTCTTTGTTGAGGGAAATGCAGAATTTAAAAGTATAATGGCAAGCAGTTTAGTGAGAATATAGTTTGAAACTTAGAAATTATGGGAAACGGATGCCATATAGTAGCTTTTCTAGCAGCCTTAATATTTTAATGCATTTAATAGAACAGTGTACAATTTAGTTTTATTTAAAGATAGCCAGTATTTTTGGGGGAGATAGACTGTATAAGTGTTACTTACAAATAATTGGAAAATATCAGAAACAGAAACAAGATAAGTGACAAAAAAAAGACAACAAAGGAGAACTACTTTATATCCATGGTGGAAAGAAGAGCTGAGAAAAATTAGGTCAATCAGTATAGATGATGGAATTGAATATATTAACATGGAATGTTAATGGGTTAGTGGTTGGGAATACACACACACACACACACACACACACACACACACACACACACACACACACACACACACACACACACACATATATATATATATATATATATATATATATATATATATATATATATATATATATATAAACAAAAAATAAAAACAAATGTATTAACATATACACATTGAAGTAGCGCTCATATGATTGTGTTACAGGAAACACACTTAACAACAAATGAACATTCAGCCCTAATTAAAAGCAGTGGCAATGTAGGATATACAGCAGAGCATAGACAAGAGTGGTGGCAAATGGGGGGGGGCATAACAATGATAAGGAAAGGGGTTCCTTTAACAGTGGATGAAGAAAAGAAAGATGATTCAAGGCTATTGGATAGGCCATCACATCATCTTGGCAAATGTATATTTGCCACCTAAAACAAATTTAAGAGAAATTAAACAGGTGATGGGGAGATAGTTAATTATAAACAAAGTGTAATGTTATCGGCAGGAGACTAGAATACAATTTGTGAGGAAGGAGATAAACTGAGAGGGCTAAAGAGAGAAAGAGGACAAAAGGAAGGAAGATAATTGAATAAGTATTTCAGGTTGTTTGGCTTTGAGGATGCTACAAGGATACTAAACAAGGAAAAGGAGTATACCTACTTCTCTATCAGAAATGGGACATGAGCAAGATTAGATAGAGGGTACATTGAAAAAGAGCATATGAAAAGGCATATAACATATCTGATTTTACTTTTGGACCATGCACCAGTCATGACTGTAATAAAGAAATTAGTTTATATGACGGTAGAACAGCACTGACAATTCCTAGGGCATTTCTTAGGCAAACGATCTTTAAATGGGGAGATAAGGAGGAGGTTTTCACGGAATAATTAAAGAACTTGAAGCCGAGATTGATAGCCTCTTCAAAAGTTGGAATGAGCAATAGATACATGAAAGAATGGGTCTCATTAACAACAAGGAACTATTAGGAAGAAAGGAATAACAAATATGTAGAATGGCACTATAAGACAAAAGAGATACAGTCAAGAAAGGAAGTGAATAGTGAAAGATTTATGGTAGAACTAAACAAGGCTAAAGACAATTGAAAGACTATTTATAGAGTAAGTTGGAATATGGAAAGGCAGCCTTAGGACAGCTATTCAATGAACAAAATCCAAAAACTGAAAAACTATTAGCCCATAGATTAAGACAACAAAAGGTAGAAAGACTAATTTTAACTGTGAGGGTCACGGTAATGGGAGAGAAGTAAAAACACAACTGCAGATATTACAGACTATGTGGAAATACTTTGAAAAAAATGTATGCAATATAATAGAATAAGCTGGATGAGGAAGGAATATTAAATGACATTTAAATAAACTGTAGTTATCAGAGCTAAGGGAAGAAGAAGCACAGGATGTAGTGTAAGAATAACAAGTGAGGATTAAAGGGATCCTTAAGGGGTTCAGCAGTGGGTAAATCACCAGGATCAGATGGAATTCCATAGGGACTGGTGAAAAATGTAGTAGTACAGCTTTGGTATAAAATGTTTAATGAATTTTTGAGGGGGTTATCCAGGACATGGAAACAGGCAATAATAGTAGTAACACACAATGAGGGGAAAAAGTTGCAGATATTCAGGCTCTTACAGACCAATTTCAATCTTAAACCATGACTATACAATCTTTACAACAATACTATCAAACATTTATCAGTACTAATGCCACATCTTATAGAGTTAGAGTAGTGTTGGTTCATTCAGGAAAGGCAAATGTTTGATAACATAAATAAACATTAATGGTACAAGAAAAAGTAAAACAAAAGGCAAGAAATTACTACTTTTGGAGTTAGCTGTGGAAAAAGCATTTGACAGTGTGGATATGGTATTCATACAAAATGTTATGCAAATTAGCTAGTTCCCTATGACATGGATTGACCTTATATGATGAAGCTGTGGCCTGTATCAAAGTTTATACATGCATATATACAAATATTTCAGGTAAGGCAATGATGCCCTTCTAGTCTGCCAATATAGCGAGACAGTCATCCCTGTAATAAGTGCCCAATTTGTTCTTAAAAATAGCTAAGCTAATATTTGCTTTAATATAATTTAGAAGCTTATTCCATGCATCAGCTATTCCTCAAAGAACCAATTAGTACATCACTCATTCCTATATAATCTTCTACAAAGGTTGTCAGCAGTTTGAGTTAAGAAAGGAAACAAGGTAAGGCTGTCCTCTTTCTCCACTACTCTTCGCTCTGTATTTATAGCTATTAGCTAAAGAAGTAAGATAATCCTCTTTTAGAAGCTACAAATAGCAGGGTCAAAAAGTAAAGATCTCTTTGTTTGCAAGTGATATTCTGTTATATAACATGGTAAAGGAACAGGATTTAGATAAATTATTTAAGATTTTGAGAACTTTCCATAAAATATCAGGTTACAAAATAAATAAATGGAAAATAAGGGCAATAGGTATGAACTATACCCCAACTTTTGGTCTGGTGCAAATATACCCATACTAATAGGGTTCTGATAAGAGTAAATATTTGGGAATTTAAATAGGAGATGATATGGAGCAGGCTGCGAAGGGCATGTGGGAGGAGCAAGGGAAAGGATATCCAAGAAACCAGGGAAATCGAAGATGTTTAAGAGTACATTTCGAGTGATCAAAATATTTATAGTGCTCTGATCTTATGTTTGGGACTTGTATATTTTTACAAACCTGAGGAAAATTATTGGAAAACTACAAACAGAATATTAAAAAACGTTTTGGAGTGATAAGAAAATGAGGATAAATTGGAAAATTTATTATGACAGTAGAGCACAGATGATTGGATTTATTAAACCGAAAGAGATACTATAATGCTACTAGACTAAGGATACTTTACTGGTTCAGGACTGCACGTATAAATCAAAATTAAGTGATATGCTATATCACTAAGGAGATGAGTGTATGTTAAAGCCAGTTACAAGATACTGAAGACTAATCCTACACAATGCAGGAGAAATAGATTAGCCAAGCTATAACTCATTCCACACCTTTCGGCCCCAGAACTTGGACCGAAGCTCCAAAGGTGGTGGTGTTTGCATATTCATAAAGGATGTGCACACCTCTAGACTGGTAGCTCAACATAATGCATCACAGATACTTCAGGTGCAGCTATCATTGGGTAAGACAGCGATTCAGGTCATAGCCTGTTATTGGTCCCCAACCATGTCCCAAGACACTCACTCTATGTTCCTAAGCACCCCGGAGAATATTAGGGTCCAACCTAACACACTTATACTGGGTGACTTCAACTACCCCTCCATTAACTGGGAAAATTACTCATGTACCAATACACTTGCCCAACATTTCCTAGAATTCAATAATTCCAATGCCCGGACCAACTCGTTCTTACCCCCACTAGAGGTAGCAACATCCTTGACCTGGTCATTACTAACATGGCCAACCATTGCTCTACACCAATAGTCAACTCCTCCCTAGTTAGATCCGACCACAAACTAATCACCTTGGAAATCCACCCCCCCCCCACAAAGGTAACCACCATGAAAAACTTCTCCAAAGCTAACTTTGCACTCCTAACAACAGAAGTGGCTAACTTCATGGCACAGCACCCATGCAAATGGAGAATAGTTGCATGACCACCAAATCATACACCAATGTACTGTACGAACACATAGACAAATGCATGGATCTCGCCATACCCAATAGAACCAAGATGGTCTCCTCCAAAAAAAAAGAAAGCCAATCCAGTGTTCCCCTGCCATAAACAAACTCTACAATAGAAGGAGGAAACTGATGCGGAATAAGGTGAAGTCCCAAGACTGGAAAAACTCCCTTATCAGCCTCAACAAAAAGTTGAGATCCCTCATCAAATCCTCTAAAGCTAGCTATGAAAACAGAATTGCAGCAGATAGTAAAGACAACCACAAGGCCTTCTATAGTTATGTAAAGAGCCTCCACGGCAATACCCAGATTTGCTCTGAGCTACTGCACAATGGTAGCTCCTATACTGAGCCAAGAGATATTGCCAATACAGATTCAGTGCCAACTCCCCCCCCCCCAGGACCAATCACAATACCAGTAGATTGCCAGGCACCCAGTATTACTGCTGCACAGGTTAAAACAGCACTGTGAAAGGCCAGGAATACAGCTTTTATGGGACCTGACAATATCCCTGGCTGTGTTCTACATGAACTACAGAGTGAACTGGCTCCTCACCTGTGTGCCCTGTTCAATCACAGCCTCACCTCAGGCTTTGTCCCTACTGAATGGCGCACTGCTATAGTCATCCCTCTCCACAAAGGAGGAGCAACTACAGACCCTGGGAACTGTCACCCCATTAGCCTGACAAGTCTGATATGCAAAGCTATGGAATGCATCATCATGGACCTAATAAACAAGGATATAGGGAATCACCAAACTCTGGATCCCACACAGTTTGGTTTTGTGAAGGGTAGATCATGCCTGCTCAACTTGGTCAAATTCTTTGAGTCAGTTTCCAGAGCTGTGGATGAAGGCAAGGTGGTTCATGCAGCCTCCCTTGATCTGGCCAAAGCCTTTGATACCATTCCCCACCCAGGAATCATAGAAAAACTGGGTCTATATCAAAACATAGAAGTATTAAAACTTCAAATGTTCTGATATCAAACACTATTCTGTGAACGCTAAGAATAGTGAAGCTGCAGAACAGTGAATTCTTTCCTTGAGAAAGAATTTGGTTGGCCGTTTCTGTGGCTTCGCTATTCTTAGCGCTGTGGTGGAAAGTTACGGGTTGGGTTCAGGTAAGTGGGCGATAGTTTGTACATTAGGGTTACGGGCAGTTTAAGTGAGTAAGGGTTAGGGTGCAGGTTAGGTGAGTCTGCGATAGTGACGGACCTTAGGGTTAGGGTTTGGGTTAAGGTAAGTGGGCAGATAGTAGTGTATGATTAGTTTAGTGTAGTGTTAGATGTAGGAATTTAAGTGTATGTGTGTGGTTGCTGTTTGTTTGATGTGCTTGTGTTGTGTGTATGTGTTTCGGAGCAGCAAATTGTTTCTATGGGAAAAATTTTGCTGTTCTGAATGTTCGATATTTTCATGTTTAGATGTTTTGGGGCCGATGAAATAGCGTTTGCTATTTTCATCTTTCGATAACATGATATAAATGCAAAAAACTCACTAAACTAGGCATCAACCCCTATATCACTAGGTGGGTTGCAAACTGGCTCACAGATAGAACCCACAGTGTGAAAGTAGCTGACTCCATGTCAGACTGTCGACCAGTCATGAGTGGAGTCCCACAGGGATTGGTCTTGGGTCCTCTCCTGTTTGGTATCAACTTCTCAGAAGTCCAGTCCAACACAAAGGGGCCCTGGCTGACAAAGTTCGCAGATGATTGCACTGAACACAGAAGGCATTATAAGAGATCTGGGAACACAGGTTGACAGCAACCTCTCTTTTGACCAGCATACTGCCACTGTGGTCAGAAAGTCCTTCTATGTGACACATCTCATTACTAAGTGTTTTGCATCCAGGAAGAAAGAGGTCATTGTCTCCCTCTACTCTTCCCTCATTAGGCCAATCATCGAGTACATGCCCATTGACATGTACATCACTAGACACCTGCTACAACTGGAGAGGCTGCAAAAGTACCTCACAAAGAGGATCCTAGGCCTTAAACACTTGTCCTATATGGACAGACTCAAAAAACTCCAACTATTCTCTGTCTCATATTGCCTACTTAGAGGCGATCTCTGCTTGACTTACAAAGCCATGTTTGACCCAGCTCTGTTAGAAATGGTACATCTAAAGAAATCCCAATCCCTCCGCACCACACACACCAGAGACCTCAACCTCATTACCACAATCAACAGAACGTGCTGGAGGGACAAGTTCATAACCCAGAGACTGCCCATACTATGGAATAGACTTCCCATACATGTCACTCGCCCTCTTCAAGAGAAATCTTGATGAGTAGATGTGAAATAGAAAATTCACCCAGAGGATTACTCCAGTGGCTCTACTCAACAGAGGCACTGGAAACTAAGGTCAGGTGGCATGATACCAGGGGGTAATCCTACAGGCTGGGCTTGTAAAGGCTCCAGGGCCATTAGCCTAGTACACACTTATGAACCTATGAACCTATGAATATATATACATAACATGACAAACGGTGTACTGGGGAAGGGAAATATTAAAGATAGGAGAGAAGATATATTGGCAGTTGGTGCCCAGGAAGAGAGGGTACAGGGAATAATACGAAGCCCAGCAGCAATGTAATGGTCCACTAGAACTAAAGAACCAACATTCAGGGAACTGGGGACAACATGGATAACTTGCTGGACTGGTGAGAAGTAAGGCAGATTTACTGACTAACAGATGGAGATCAACTGTAATATTTTGGGATGATAATAGAAAGAAAGCAGGATAAACAGTCAAAAGGAAAGGAGTGAAAGGCCAAAAGTAGTGTAACTTTTAATATTAAGTAGAACAGACCTAACAAAGAAAGAAAATTATTAAGTACAGTGCATCAAATAGTGATATGTAACTATGAGATAAGCTGAAGAAAGAATGTAGTTAGGAAAGGTTTATATAAAGGATCAATGGAAGAATATTTATATGGCTCCTAGGCAGGCAAAAAATCTAGGAAATTCAGGATATGCAGTTTGAAGTGCTTATACAAGTAATTTTATACTCCAATCGGACTACAAAAAGAATATCCAACAGCAGAAGATGATGCTGGTAGTATAAGGATTATACATCAGCCAAATGGGAACATATATTTTGGAGTTGCACCAGATTACAGATTTTCAAGTATAAGATTCATACAGTTTTGATTGCCAAATATGGTGAGGGAATAGAATTAAAAAATATATATATTTTTTCTAGGTTGGGATGCAAACATAAAAAACAAAATTCGGGGTAAAACTTTTCTAGGATTGCTTATGTTGGTAATTAAAAAAGCTATAACTAGAAGACTGAAAACAGATCAGACACCCCAGCATGGCTGAGGTAAGCAAAATATTATCACAGTTAAAGGTGAATGAAATTCATAAGCAGAGGCACAAAATGAGTAGGCTTATAACAGTTGATGCTGAGTTTAATATTTGATGGGAGAGGGGACAGAAAGATGATGAAATGACTTGTTTCTTTAAAGCATGTTCCTTTGACCGTGAAGAAAAATATAGAAAGGCTTAGTTCTGCCCACACTCAAAAGTATGCAAATGCTGGATATTCTTAAAATTTGGCATTGTTGTTATAATCTAAATTTCAAGTTCTTATTATTAAAGGTTTGCTGTTTTTTGTCGAAATGTGATAATGTATAGAAATGTTTTTGTTTGAAATAAACATCTGAATAAAAAAAGAATACAAAAACATTTGTTTGCTCCTAGCACTTTGTTTATTTAAACATTAAGAAAAAGCCTACATGGTCTTTTTTACTATGTCAGCATCATGCCACGCTGTTTACATGAACGTAAGCAGGTTTGCGATCCAGTAAGCACTTCTGGGTGGCACGCATGCACACTGCAACATGGGAAGTTCTGTGGCATGCAATTCACCTCATAAGCAGGTGAATCTCATGCAAATGAGGTAGGTAGAGCAATCCAGCATGTAGATAGGCAGCCCTGCAGACCTTGTGTCAGTGTACATGTACAAGAATGTAGACAGACAAAAAGGACTATAAAAGTATAGATAGATGGGCAGAAATGGCATACCACGCACAGATATGAGCAAAAAATATCCACTATGTGTCTCAAAAGTTACAGAAAATATGTTAAAATATATTTTTAATATTCTGAGCATGTTTACACGGCTTGCCATAGTGCACAACCATGCCTTAAAAAAAATGGAAATAACAAAATTAATATTATGAGACAGAAATGTATTACAGGACCCTGTGTGGAGTATCTACAATAGTGCATTGGTGCTGTTGCTAATGTGGTAGGGCTTGGAAGTATGTAGTTTCCAGGTTGTGAGTACGGATCCCTATAAAAATGAGGTGGCATTACTGAATAGCATAATGGAGTAATCATGTCCGCATATACCCTCTCTGTAGGTAGAGAACCATGTTAGTGTCCACACAGGAGGTAGATGACATCAGGAGAGGGTGGGTCCAATAACTACTAAGCTGATTGGAGCTTAGCTGTGCCTGTTTATGCGGAGTGCCGCCATGCTGAACATGGAAGACTGGGTGTGTGTGTGCACTGACTTCTAAGCTTTGTTTATCTACGGGTGTGTGTTTCCATTTGTTTCAGTGATGCACTGATGTACTGAGCGTGAAAGTCTGCAGGAGGTGTCCACTGACTGCCAAGCTTTGTTTACCTATGGGGCACGCGTTTGCGTGGTGTGCTGCATTGCTGTGAGTATCTAAAAGGCAATGATGTATTAATTAGTTTTGACCCTTGTTTAACTTAAACTAGGGCCATTAAATGATGTTAATGATATACTAGGCAGGTCCAATGCATCATAGGTAGCCAATCACGCAGGCAGCATCTACAGTAGAGCACTATAAAGTATGCATACCACCTACAATCTGATTTTTCTCCCATACTCTGCACCATTGGAGTACAGACTTGGGAATTTTAACTGAAAGAATGCTAGGACTGCTGCAGGTCTGCTACATCTGTATGCGCTACATGCTGAAGTCAGTGCTGCTGCTGGTCTAGGCAGAGAAGGAGAAGAGTGTTCAGGCCCAGGGTAACCTTCCAGGAGCTACATGAGCTGGAGATTGTAGAAAGCTACAGGGTGGACAGGAACATACTAGAAGAACTCACTGAGCTCTGCCACCCTCAACTCAGTTTCAGAGCGAACAGAGGGGAACCCATCCCAGTGTAAACAAAGGTATGTATAGCACTTAGGATAATAGTCACAGGTACCTCCCAAACACCAACTGGGGACATGATGGGGGTCTCACAGGCATCAGTATCCAGGGTAATCTACCAGTTCTTGGATGCCATGCCATGCTATCACATGCCAGTGAGCACATTTATTTTCCCCTCACCCTTGAGGTGAGGGCCAGCAATATGCAAAACTTCTGCCATTAGCACACTACCCTGAGGTACTGGGTGCCATAGATTGCACTCATGTACACATCAAGGCACCACCAAGTGAGGAGGATAGAATCTACGTCAACCACAAGGGGTACCACTCCATCAACTCCGAGGTCATGTGCAATGCCCAGGGCATTATCATGAATGTATGTGTTGGCAGTCCTGACAGTTATCACAACTCCCATATCTGACATGCATCACAGCTCTATCAGATGTTTGCTAGGGGTGACATCCCACAAGGCCATTTACTGGGGGATGCTGGCTACACATTGGAACCGTGGATGATGACACCCATCAGAAATGCATACACACCCATGGAAGAACGCCATAATGAGGCACATGCACAAATTAGGAACAACATAGAGTGTGTGCTTGGGCTGCTGAAGTCACAGTTCCGGTGCCTAGATATATCTGGTGGAACCCTGCAGTACTGTCCAGCCACATGTACATATAAGTTCATAGTATGTGCCATGTTACACAATATGATCCTGTGGAAACAGATGCAGCAGGATCAGCAAAGGGGAAGGGATACACAACCTCCCCCCCCATTGCCCAGGTCACCTCAGCCACACTCACAGGAAAACCCGGAGGAGGAGCCCCCTGATGATGTCCCTGTAGGCAGACATAGGCATGAGACAATGCATAGCACATTCACTGACAACCTAGGGCCCTAGGGGCTGACACCTTACTCCTACTCACATACATATATTAAAATAGCTGATGCCAGGCAACCCACACAACCTGTATATATCCATGTATTGCCTGTGTATTGCTTGCATCACACAGAGTCAGCCCTGAACTACAGGTCTGTCAACTGCTACATTTGCAAGGTAAGTCTCTAACCTACACACTAATTGTAAGGATTACTATAATATGGTATCATATGTATGGATCTGCTGCTGTTATGCAAGGAAATATAGTGGGCTATTTGGGCAGATGTAATACCCATGTGGGACTACAGATACCCAGTCCAATAGTATGTGGTCATTAATATTCACTAGACCTCATGGTTGGAATAGTCACGACATCAGGCAAGGGAGATGTTAAATAGTGGGCACACATGATATATGGACAACTGTCTATCCAAGCTAATCATGTGCTGTTGCTACCCCACACCCAACACAGCAGTGTACCCATATAACTGCTTTAACAGAAAATCAACTATGGTATATCAGTGGACCAGGCAATCTCAGGGCTGTAACATAGATATCACACATTGTATCTCTCTCTTCATGCAGGATAACAATGTACATATTTATGCTGTTGATTGTGTGATGAATGACTCCTCTGTTTAGCGACCTGTGTGGCTCAGTGGACTAGGAAAGCTAGCATGGGTGATGGCGTTGATGGTTCTAATCTGGAATTACTCACATCTTTTGCATGTGAGATAGTACTATGTTGGTGTTTTCACAGACATACATCTCAACCTCTTAGTGCAAGAAATCTGGACAAAGTCAGAAAGATTCGGGGGGGGGGGGCAGAGACCCAAACATAGGGGCAGCTTTTAAATTTTGTTCCCATAAACCTAGAAAGTTGCTGGAATTAAAGGTGCTGCATTATTACATATTTTCTGAAGGATATAAAGTCTGAAACACAAATGTTTGTCTGTATTTAGTATAATGTAGTGACGTCAATATCCAGTAATTTACCAGAAGACCACAAATGTATGATGGACAGACCAAACATATGAGACAAAACTCTGAACATTCTGTGAAAATCAGGTCAGTTGAGAGGAATGCAGACTGTCAGTCTGTTGATGGTGTAACATAACCAACCTCAGTCACATATTAAGTACAGCACACAGCTGGGGAATGCCATGGACATTTTGAGCGAAGTGCAGTACTGCAGAAACGTGTTGATGTTAATGTGTGTAACATACAAAATCCCAGACTGGAGTACAGGTATGTGTGGTCTGGAGTCACTTTATCACTATTGACAGTCCCACTGGGCATGCCCAGACACTTGGCGAAAATAAGCTCAATTCTGTTGCGCCTTCATCAGAAATTACTTATGTATAAATGTCTATACATACAGACATATACATATCTGTCTGTCACTACCTCTCTCTATCACATGCATATTTTATCTGTTGCTATATAGTGTCAAATATATATATATATATATATATAGATATATAACAATATATATATAGCTATATATTAAAATGATACATACACTCCCCATATATCTACATAACACATATACAAAGCACACACACACACACACACACACACACACACACACACACACACACACACACACACATACACACACAGCTACATTTATATATACATCCCTGTTATATACAGAAATATGTGTGTGGATGTATGTATTGTCCGACATATCCTAATAATGATGAGTAAATCTGCACTATCACACAGCCAGACTGTTGTTCAAAGGATCCAAACTAAGGGTGCAACAGTACATAATCCACTTACCTACAGACCTCTGTGCCTGCTGGGTGTCACCACATAGACATATACAGGTGAGCAGGTGGTGCAGTGTATAATATTGTCAACGTACATATGGGCAAGGCACATTGTCCCTGCCTACAGGTTCACCAATGTAACTGCAAGCAGCCACATATGGCCTTACTAGTAACTGTACACACATAGCTTGGATAAAAACAGTTATCTCACTACTAGGATACTAGATACAGATAACAGTTTGAAGCAACATCACTCTGCAGGCCACAGATGCTGTTCAGCTCAAGTCAAATTTGTGTAATGCACAACTACTGTGTCGGCAATTACATATATGACAGATGAAATCTGTGGCACGTGCGATAAGTACTGTGATCTGCAGTGTTTAAAATTAGATCGGTAGTGGATCTAATCTCACTCCAGCCCACTTGGTGGATGTGTGTGTGTGTGTGTGTGTGTGTGTGTGTGTGTGTGTGTGTGTGTGTGTGTGTGTGTGTGTGCGTGTGTATTCCCCTGCAAACCAACGGACATGCTCTCATGGACTATCCACTTGCAATGGTTTTGCACTTTTTGGGCCTGTAACTTGCTGCTGGCTTCCAAACTGCCCTCTTCTACAAGGCCTAATGATGTCAGCCACCTTAAGACTACCAGCTGTAGTATCAGATGTAAGCTGTAGTGCATGTAATAAGTACTGTGATCTATAGTTTATAAGACTAGATAGATAGGGGTTCTAATCTCATGCCAGCCCACTTGGTGTGTGTGTGTGTGTGTGTGTGTGTGTGTGTGTGTGTGTGTGTGTGTGTGTGTGTGTGTGTGTGTGTGTATATCCATATGGCATAACCTTGGTAACCTAGACATAGGTAGGATTTTGCAGTGTTTTACTTGCTGTGGTGATGTGGCCCCCTCAAAGGACTGAGCACAACAAGGCCTGCTTATGTCATCAAGCATAATATGTCCTAAACTGATAGTACTAGCAGACATGAGGTGTGTTGTGTGCAACACGTACTGTGATCTGTAGTATGTACCATTACATAGGTAAGTGTTTACATCTACATACAGCCAACTTGCAATACATGTGTGCCTTGGGGTGTCCTGTATACAGTGATTGGGAGTACTGCTAGCCTCAATGTAGCCATGTTTGTGTGTGAGCCTGTTAGAGCATTGTACGTCATGTTATGGAACCATAGGATGTTCGAACTTAACTAGAATAATGGCCATACAGCCCTCATGATCATAGACATTGTCATACCCATAGTTACAGGATCAGCACATATTGCCCCAATCCAATAGGGACACAGGCAGATGCCCTCTGTTGAGAAGATTGTCACCCAGCCAATCAGAAAGATAGCATGTGCTGAGGTGCACTGAGGTGCTCTGTGTGCCATTAGGCAGATTTCTGTTCCAAGCGTATGTTTCATCTACTAGACAAATCTCTCCCACAAGCATGTAGTACTAACGTCACATACTAGGTTAATTTCCTTACAGTGAGTCATCCATCTACTATGATATACAGTCAATACAACATCATACAACATAAGGTATACAAATGTATGTGGTGTAATTATGACAAATGTCAGCATAGAGTATCTGTCAGTAACCACTACAAGTGGCATGGTGAACCAACACTGCATTACACAAGTACATATTAACTAATATAGTCATTGTGTTCATCAGACACATAGCTTCATTTCCCTGCATCGATGGCGAGGATGACAGGGATGTGGCACAGGTATCGTCACATGCACAGGGTGTTGTGTCGGGGTGCAGGAAGCCTAAGCTGGCCCAAACAGTAGACAGCATGTGTGTGAGTCAGGAAGGGAGCATGTAAGATGGACCATGGAGAGGTGCCATGTGTGTCTGTAGATGGCCTGCATTTGACAGTGGTGTGTGAGTGTGTGCATGTACACAGTCAAGCTCACTGCTAGCCCTACACATGTGTATGTTGGACAGCTTTGGATTGTAAATGGTAGAGATGACAGTTCACTGTCTCTGGCCCCAAAAATGGGAACTGGCTCTGCCAGGAGTTGGACTGTCACCTCCATGCCCAAGGTCAGAAGCAGTGCTAGTACCTGATGGTGACTGCTGTCTGCTGGGACCATGTCCCCCACGGGACCACCCAGGACCATGAGCCCATGGCCTGCCACATTGTGATGTGGACAGCACAATCTCCTCTGTAGCGCTGGATATACTGCCACTATGGGAGTGTGAGTATGCACAGCCATGATGACTCTCAGCAGATGGGGTTTCTGACCTACGTCCATGGGTCCAATGCTGATCGCCAACCACACATTCCAGCACAATGTGCAGTCCAAGACATACACTGTCTCAGTCCACTGTCTGTCCACTGCATCAGTGAACTGATCCAGGTTGCCCCCAATGTGGTGGAGGCAGTCACGGATGTCAGACTGTGCTGCATCCATAATCCGAAGAATACATCTGGTGTTCCATTCAGAATGTGCCTGTGCCTCCATGATGGCCCAAAACATGCACTGACTGACCCATGATGTGACACCTGCAACAGGTGGTGGATGGACAGCAGGCCTCCTACAAGTACCCCTGTCAATCCACCTGTGTAGGACCTCACCAGCTCTCTGGCTATGGCCAATGTCTACACTCACTGGAGCCATAGTTGCCACACTTTCCTGTTCAGTGTCCCCACCCGCTGACTGTCTAATATCTGTAGCCTCCCGGGATGAGTATGTGTGGGCATACAGACTGTGTGCGGTGACAGTGGGGGAAGAAGAGGGATGTTTACCTCTGGGACAGATTCAGCCCCCAACACCCCCACCTGTGTCTCAATGTGGCCACCATCATCATCAGAGTCCGAGGAGACACTGACCTCAGGTTGTGTAGGAGATAGATACCAACCACCAGGGTCACTTGCAATAAGAAAGAAAAAAGCAGTACATTGATACCTACACTACTGTGTATGAAAAACCTCCAAGACTCATAACAACAAAGACCCACAACTGGATTAGCAGTCAACCAACTTTCTTCTCCGCTTTCTTCCACATAACACTTCCTCGGAACAAAATACAAATTCAACTCATGACTTTTATAACAATCACTTGAAGTAAATCAAGTAAAACATGGCCAGTAATATAGTAGCTTTTACTTAATCAGTATGACACTATACTTGATAAAACAACACATAAAAACCCAGTAAAACTCTCTTAACAAATATATGGAAATATACATTTCACTGCCTAATTTATTTACCTTCAATGTGCTGTATTTTAAAAGGCATTTTAGATTCCTTGCCTCATTTAAATTAGGCGCCTTATCTGCTCTTACCTGTAACTGTCAAAGTGCATCTGTTTGCTGAACTACACTCTTGTGACTACCCCTTCTAGAAACCTTAGGTACCTGTTCCAGGCTGGAATTTAAAAACATCCTATACTGTTTACACACATAGTTATGTTTACATAGGGCATTATTCTGGCCCTTAACCATACTAGAATATAATTGTTCCTTAACAAAACTAGTGTCATGCTTGACAGGAGCAGGACCACAGCCTTGGGCAATACCTGATGGACTTGTGAAAAGCTGAGGGTGAGGTAATGTCAGTACCTCCACATGTTGCAGCACAACAAGGTAATACGTCCATACATCTCACATTTACAATAGCTACTGTGTTACTTGTTGTATTGGTCACAGTCTGAGTATAAGTGCATAACTGAGGTTAACCCCCTCCAAAGAACAAAGACCTGACACCGACATAAAAGAAACTACAGCCTGACACATTGACTGCTACAGTATTACAGTGCTGATCACAGTAAACTTACCTGCATGCTCCTCAGATGTGGAAACTGTGGCACCCACCTCCATGATGTATGCTGTGATGGATGCCAGGGAACTGTTGAGTGTGCCTAGGTACACCAGGAATTCCTCGGTGGTGAGAGTGGTTGTTCCACTGCTGGCCCTCCTGGCTGCATCTGCTGCCCTTTGTCATGCAGAATTTATCATGTCGGTTGCCCAGTGTCGAACCTGCTCATATGTCCTGCCCTGCTGGCCCTTGCCATTCACATCATGGACAAGGTCTGCCCACAATGCAGCCTGCTGTTCCCTTCTTTGTCTCCCCCTGGATGTTGCCTTAGTGCTTGCAGTATAATTTCATTCTCTGCATCTGAGAAGAGTACATAGTGTCTACGGTACATAATTCCTGAAAGAAAACAAAAGGGGAGCACATTACAGGATCACATATGTGGACGTTCACTATGTACAGATACAACAAGGCCAAAATGGCTGGCAATAACCACTGCTTGCTCACAAATGTAATACTCCACAGTGTGCAAACAAAGTGTGTGGATACAACTGAGATAGTAGCAATAGTCAGGTATTCCCATGTGTGCCATATTATCATACACCCATCACTCAGGTCTACTGTGGTGTGTCCCCTATGGGGAACCCCTCGATAATATGTCATACAAACAATGCCACACAAAAAACAGTGTGCTATTACAACCACTATAAAGGGCCAGTCCAACAAGACCAGTGTGTCACAATGACAAAGGACAATGCTCCCTTGATGCTCTGTACATACTGGGTAGGTGTAAGACAGCAGGAGGTCACTGACATGTCATTATGACAGGTCTAAGATAGACTTAATGCTGTAATCACTTTTCCTCGTAAGTCTTTTTCACCTATCTGCAACCTGTTGTAGACAAAAACATTTACATACTTGATGGAGTGCAGTACTCCTCTGTTGATATGTGGTGATAGTATAGTTGTTACAATGGAGTGCTCTGTATGAGGAAGGTTTCATACAGAATGGTTTTCCATAGCCAGCTGCTTGCCTTTTAAACATGCTTCCCAGCAGCAGGTGCTTACCTCTAAAGCAATCTGTGGTTCTGAAATGCTAATTGTAGCCAAAACAGCTGATTTCCGCTATCATCAGCCAGTGACATGCAACCACTGTAGATTAGGACCCTTTTCTGATATATTGTGCTGGACATTACTGGGTAAGGAGACTTCATTGTCACAGATGGTAGGTCTGCAGCAGATACCTTTACATAGAGATGGGTGTGCTACAGGCTACAGCTACTGCTGCAGGTAATAGACACAGGCAGAGTGTGAAGACTCTGGAGGACAAAAACTGTAGGACTAACTGTGTGAGCTGTGTCAGCCTTCTTGTAGAGCCAGGCCCAGAGTGAGATTACCCTCTACATGCCAATGAAGGCATGTGTTTAAGGTAAGTTTGTTAGGCAATGGTATCAATAACAAAATTCTAGGTAACATGTTCGGTGCGTCCTTGAGCAAGATAGGGTATATATATGTGAATAAGTCCACCATTTGGTCATCTCCCAGGCCATGAATTACAGTCTGGTAGTAATTTGCAGTGTGTATGAGGGCAGTCCTTGTTACAAGGAGGACTTCAAATATCTATGTTTGTTGTTCAGCTGTGGTAATCTGCACTGTGACTCTGACAGGATTGTGTGGTGCACTCTGATAAAAGTGGCCCTCATTCACAGTACCTGAGTTGACATTCTCTGTGAGTGCATGTTACTGCATGACATGACAATTTATGCACATACACATTTGCTGTAGGGATACATGAAGTGTGTTCCTACCTGCAGGCCTGTGACTTCCATCAATTAAAAGCAGTCAATTAATTTGACAGGAATTGTATGGATAAAGAGTGCATGAGTCTGTCATTAATTCCTGGCTTCACAATACTGAAAATACAATGCTAAACACCACTGGATTTGAACCAAGAACTGTGTGTGGCAAAAATGTACTGTTTATGAGGCATTTAACTTAACAGACTGAGCTACTGTGTCCCTGCTGTAGCAGGTGTATTTACAAGACATATGTGCACACCTATAGGCTTTGACAACCATGTTCTACATCCATATGTGCAAGGCTTTATATGGATGTATTTCTGCACCAGGGTCTCAGTTGCACATGTATTTTTGCCATTAATGCCTTAGCAGGTGTCTTTCTACATGTTGCTGGTAAAATGGCACATGTACCTGTTATCAGAGGCCTTACTTGCATCCATTATTATGTGTTTGGCTTTGTAGTTATGTACTATTGCACCAGAGTCCTAGGAACACTCCCATGTTTTCCATTAAGTTATATTCAAGGTTGCATGGTGCGGTACATCATGCAGCCATGCTAAAATGCACTTAATGATTGTAACTGGCAATTACTATGTTTTTTAAAGTACCTATTTTAAGTAAGAGTTGCGTGGCATGGCAATTTAATGCACTGGTCTGTAAGTGTGATGGTTTCAGGTTTGAAACATGGGACAGTTGTTTATTTTGTAAATGTGTAATAGAATTTTAAGTCCACATATAATCAATATAGCTCTATTTAGCTGAGCTTAGCAAAGCTGCAAAACACGGCTCATTGTGCAGCATCACACTAAAAAGATATAAAGAAAAGAAAAATGGGGAGATAGGAAAGTGGTGAAAAACACAGTGGGGAAAAATTAGTGGAAGGCAGGTAGGGATGTGCAGAAAAGGTATAGGAAAGAACCATGGCTATCCATTTCTTGTACAGCAGCAACTGTGCACTTTGACAGAATATGTACATGGATTTGAACTCTCACCCTCAGAGAGAGGACTGAGGACAACATAACTGCATGGTCAAGCCAATTGGACCAAATTATTCGTGACCAGTGGGCACGTGGGTGAAATAGAGAGCTATGTATGGGGCAATATTTTTTTTGGGACAGGTGCCCATATTTTTTTAAGGTGTGAGTGGAATGTTGGGGAAGGGAGATAGGTATGTGTGGGGGAGGTGAGTTGGGTAGGTGAGGATGCATTTGCAGACAGACAGGACAGCAGACAGGGGAGGTGTGTGACACATGAGGGGGGGTGAACATCTTAGAGAGGGAGGGTGTTGTGGAATCCAAGTCCCATGTGCCTCCAAATGGTAACAGTGTGACTCACATCCCCACTCAATTGACTGTTGGCACTGATCCTTCACTGCCCTAAGGGTGGCAGTGCTGGAGGGTGGGCACCAGGGCAAGGCTGCCCCACCAGGTTGGCCAGCATGCCCTCAATCTGGCACAGGCAGTGGTCAGACCCACAGCAGACTATCCTATGAACCAAGACTGGCAGCTCATCCCAGGTGACCGCACCCCCTCCATCACTGCTCTCGGGGGGCATTCCCCATCCCATGGGCTGGTATTACCCAATGCCACAGGTAATGCAGGGGCAGCAGTGGGTGCACCACAGGTCTGGGATCAAGATGTGCTGGGACCCGGTGCCACAACCAGTTGAAGTAAGATAGGGGGATCAGCTGGAACTGGCCTACCTTGATGTGCTGTGGTGATAGAGGTATAGCAATAGGTTAAGGTTATTAATAACCAAACCATTAATAGTATTAACAGAATAGAACATCATTTTAATTCATACAAATGCATATTAATGGATAGTATGTGTAACATAACAGTAAATAATGTAACAGTCAGTGTGGTAACACCATACCAGTAAGAAATAAGCCATAAGGGCAACAAAATAGTTAGTTTAACAAAGTATGTTAACAGTGAATCATAATAACACATAACAATATTACATTGCATTTTGCAAAAATATAGTTAATTTAACAACATATATTAATATTAAATCATAATAATAAATAACAGTAATAAATAAATGAAGGTAAGGGGTGGGGAGAGAGGGAAAAACATTCCATTAGTGGCATTGCAGATTATATCTCTGAACACACTAATAACAAACACTCTACAGGTGTGTCATGACAGTTTTGGCACAGTGACTACAATTCTCCTATAGATGATGTAGCACGTAAATACCTCTCAAGCTTTTGGCATGGGTCAGTATGGGCCAAGCAATGACAAATGCTGGTACACAACTACAGAGAACAGTTTCACATAATGTGGACTTATATAACTACCAAGGTGTTCTGTAAGTGGATTTGGTAATACATTGCATTCCAGGCAGTCTTCCTCTGGTAATCCTGTGACAGATTGGGCAGTTTTAATTACATTACAAGAAATCGTGACATTTGAGAGGCATATTTGTGTACAGTACATAAACTAGACAGCCGTCATGGCTTAGTTGGGAGGCATGGGGATAGAGCCCAATAGCTGTGACTGCAGGGGACATCTGCCAATAATGTAATAATTGACTGCAGCAAATTAGTACAGACATGCAAGGAATGCTGCCATACTGCAAATAAACAAATTTATTTATGAACCAACAATGTTGGTGAACACTTTCTTGCTAGTGATTTTAAACTTCTGTGAAATCTAAACACAATATCTGCTCATAATATGGGCTGCCTCACCCATATATCTTTTATTCCTGGGGAGAGAGAGAAAATGTGAGCATTATGTGACTGATACTGAAAATTTAGTGCTACATACCACTGGATTTGAACCCAGGACTGTATATGAAAAAATGTACGGTGTTTAAGGAATTTAACAGACTGAACTACTGAGTCACTACTGACTACTAAGTGACTGATACTGGCCTAGATATAGCCTGGAACCATACTATGAGCTGAGCAATACAAGTTACAGGACATTCTTCTTGCATTCCAGAACTATTACAGTGTTATGTTTGACTACAGTGACTGTAGAACACACATGCATTGAATACAACCATACTAAATATATTAATACAGCTTTATTTTAGAGTCAACAATGCTAGTGAACATTTTTATTGGTATTGCTTTGAAATATCTGTGAGGTCCACACACAATATCTGACCATGGAGTGGGCTACCTCACCCATATACCTTTATTACCTGAAGTAGGAGAAACAGAGAGCATTATGTAACCAATATTGGCCTGGAGACAGCCTTAGATAGTACTATGAGTTAAGCAATACAGTCTGCAGGCCATTAGTTTTGCATTCTACAGCTATTCCAGTGTTACACTTGACTGCAGCAACCTTACCATAGACAATCAATGCATACAGCTCTACTGCAATGGTTATGACAACACAATACTGCTGTACATGAGTCTGCTTACTGTTATTGGTATTTATTGTTTATTGCACTACAGTTGTTATTGTTCATTTATTGCACTATATCTCTAATTGCCCATTTATTCCATTACAGTTTTTCTTGTGTATTCTTTATTGCAGTAAATGCTTTACTCTTTCTTGCTTATTGCACTACAGTTAGCATAATACATCTGTACTTACCATACTCACAGCACAACCTGGCCAGGCGCCCTGCATGGGACTCAACATTGCGAGCCCACTCAGCTGCAGCTGTTGGGAGAGAAGCACACTATTATGCATACCAGTTTTGCAGAAATTCAGCTTGCATATTGGTAAAACAGAGGACAAATTACTTACATATTAATGGGGCATTCCCTGCTCTAGCTTCTTGAACTCAGGTGTCCAAGGTTCCCCTCCTTCTCCTCTTCGGGTAATCATAATGGTAATGACACTGCTCACCTGTGCGGGGGATGTGAGTAACACTGATGAGTTCCCTGGCCAAATGGTCCTAGGCCTCCACCTTATACTCAGAGCCCTGGAAATTGCTCTGCAGCAGCCTACGTTTGTATTTTTTACCAGGAGCTCAACCATGACCCTGGACTTCTGAATACCACACTTCTGCACCTGAAAGTGCCCACCTTCACCAGCAATGCCTGCCATATCAACAGTTGATTGACCTCCAATGAATAGAGCAGAATGATTGAACTCCAATGAATGGAACAACATTTTTGCCTATTTCGCTTAATATAGGCTGTTTTCCTGCCTTTAAACATCATTGAGTAACATTCAAAAAAGTGCTGAGTCACTTAGCAGCATGCAAAACAGCTAAGCAGAGCTGAGCAGCATGAAAACTCGCATAACGGTGGTTTTAGTGAAGCTTAGCACTGTGCAAGTATTGGTAGCCATTAACATGTTTATGCAATACTTAGCCTGGCTGAGCAAAGTTTAGCAGAGTGCAGCAGTGCCATATTTCACAATTTTGTTATTAAATTAAACAAAAATTGTACATTAAATTACAAACATGTTCTGCCTGTTATGGACTCGAACCCAGGACCCACTACACATAAGGCCATAACTCTACCCATTTAGCTACTTGGATATTATGAAAACATGTATAACTTTACATATACTACTACGCTACCTGTTAACATTGCTGAGCACCGCAACGCTCCATGCAAACAAATCTATAAATAAATAATTAATTACATCCATTTTCTATTTTTAGATGTCTGGCAGGTGTCGGCTATGTATGTATAACTGGTGCTCAGCTCTGAGGCACTTTTCACAGTGTCACGCAAACGGCAATTACAAAAAAAAATTTACAATGGAAAAGTAAAATAATTCATTATGATTTCTTATCTATTTGATATTTGTTAACCGGGATAGTCCGACTGAGCCAAAGCCCTTTTTCAATGGAGGCCCGTGGAGAAAAGCTTCACTTACAAAAGAACAAGTTAACAATAGTAAAAAAAATAACACCATGAAAGCCAATAATACAATATTAAATGAATACAAGTTAACAATAATAAAAAATAGTAAAAAAATAACACAATGAACACCAGTAATACAATATTAAATGAAAACACTGCAAGGCAGACATTCTAACCTATTGGCAATTGTTAAGATTAACATATATGTAGTGATACCACTTGTATGTAGTCAAGTAAAATAATGGAAGAGTAAGGAACAAAGTTGTACCATGCTGCTTGTTAGCAATTAATGTATAAAAGGAGAAGTAAGATAGAAGGAGGAAATGTTAGAGAGGAGTAAATTTTAAGAGGAGAGAAAGGTTCGATAAGGGGGCAGTAACTAAGCAGGAGAAACAGTACAAAGGGAAGGGTAAGGAGGACAGAGGCACAAAATGAGGAGTAATTTGGGCTACAGGAGTGAGAAGGAAGGGGGTTTAAGTAAGAAATATAAGGGGATGTTGTGGATAGGAGGGGGAGGGAAGGACAGAAGGAGAGGAGAGATGGGTTTGCTATTCAGGGAGGTTTTATGCAGGGGCAAGTCCAAACAATATTTAGGTGATTTTTAAGGCATTCTTAAATTTGTGAGACTGGCTTATTTTTCTAATCGACAGTGGGATGTTGTTCCAATAAAGGGCAAGTAGGGAACTATAAAGTTTTTGGCCTGAAGATGTTTTGGAGTTGTAGATATCAAGGTAGAATTGATCAGAGCTCCTAAATATTCTTGGTGGTGAATAGGGGGAGACTAAAGATGAGACACCAGAGCAGGAAAGGGGCTTGTGCACTATGGAGTGGATGGTAGTGAGATGGAAGAGTAATAATTGGTGAGGGAATTCTAACCAACTGAGAGTTTTGAGAGCAAAACAATGATGAGATTTATGTGGAAGGAGTGTAGTGAATCTGACAATTTTGTTATAAGTAGTTTCAAGTTTCAAGAGAAGATTGCATTGTAGGTTGGTTAATATTTGTGCACCATAAAAGAGATTAGGTAGGAGATAATAATGAGCAAAAGTTAGTCTGGATTCATTTGATAGAAACTTTTTGTTTCTATACAATAGGCCAAGTTTTGATAGGTTTTCTTGATGCACTGGAACACGTGAAGGTTGAATTTAAGTTGGTCATCTGTAATAGCACCTAGAGGCTTAGTATGGGCTTCAGCTATAATGGTTTTGTTATTGAGAGATGTAATGGTAAATGTGGATTTAAGGTGCGACAGTGATTTGGGAAGAAAAAGTAGGAATTTAGTTTTGTTTGGATTCAAGATGAGTTGATTTTTAGTGAACCAATTTTTCAATGAGGTTGAAGGACTTTTGAGTGATAGTATGAAGGTCTGAGAGTGTATCAGCAGTAGTAATAACTGTGGCATCATCCACATTCTGTATAAGGGATGAGTGTGGACAGGAGGTATAAAGATGATTTTTAAAAATGTTAAAAAGTAAAGGCCCAAGTATTGATCCTTGAGGGACACCCTTCTTAACTAGTTGAAATGGGGAGAGAGAGGAAAGCCATTTAACAGCTTGTTGTCTGTTAGAAAGGTAGCTTTGGTACCAGGAGACAGTAGATGAGGAAAGACTGAGGTTAGAAAGATTAGAGAGTAGCATGGGGTGAAAAACAGTATCAAAAGCTTTAGAACGATCAAGAAAGAGACAGGAAACTAGCTTCTTGGTATCTCTTGTATGGACTGTAGAGTCTGTGAAGGCAATAAGGGCTGTGGAGGTAGGGTCTATATTATATCAGCGAACACTTAACTTAGCGAACACTGTATAATCGTCCCAAATATGTCTAAACACCAAAAGGCCGAACACACGGAAAAGCAATTTTTTTCCCAGGGAAAAAAAATCGCTGGTCCATAAAAAAAAAACAAAAAAAACAAACATGTGGGGATATATATTCATATGCCACATACTCAGGCTGAATGGACATGTGATGCATTGATTCCACACAATTTGCCACATGCCATGTATACTTGTCACAGTGGATGCCACATACAACATGATCCAGAAATGTACCACTGATGCTGCAGTACTTTTTTGTAAACCATCATGGATAACACTCTATAAATCATCAGGTAGTATAAGACCACAAAGGATGTATCACAGATGTGTGTGAGCCCATAATCCAGTGGAAGCCATGATGCCAATATATGGCATTTTGATGCCATGAACAAAGCCTGTGAAAATGGGCTCATCTTCCCTAGTAATTGTTTTTATGATACTGGATACCCGCTTGAACCATATTTGATTAGACATATCATATCACAACAAACAGCACAGCAGGTACAGTACAGAACTGTGCTAAAATAAAATGGGTATTTGCACACTTACAAATGAGGTATTGTTATCTTGAAGACTTCAGAGGAACCCTGTACTACAACTTCACAAAGGTCACTCAAATTGTTACAGTTTGTAGTATATTGTACAATCTCATGACATGTCCCTTGGCACCTCATTTGCCTCTTGATAACTTACATGACTGCAAGGACAACACGATGATGTCTCTCTACCTCCAGTTCCACAAGGAGCTTTCTAACAACAATAGAACAATGCAGTGATAGAGCAGGTACTTGAATGGTAATAATACACATTTATATGCTACTATTGAATTATAATGCATGGAATCGTGGTATATGTTAACCATTGATGAATGCATATGGAAACAGAATGCAAAGGATCAGAAGTTTATTTCTATCATAGCTCAAGCAAAGGGCAGAAACAGATTACAGGCTCATCTCACATCCTGCAAGATTATACCATCACGTCTCACCTACCCTTCTCAAGTCCCAGAGCTAGGAATGCTTTGCATTACAGTGGCAACATCTGCTTACTGTTCAGTGACCTTTGCCATGCCATGGCCATATATCCTGATCATCCTTCTCTGGGCTTGTGATGTATGAGGTAGTCATCCCCTATGAGATCTGAAATAGGTGTCATCAGCAGCAACTTCATACAGTCTTGGTGATGGTATACCCAAAGATAGTGATCTGACACATGGCCTTAGTGAGGATGCCCAGTACATGCTGACTGGTAGGTAAATCAATGGTGGAACTTGTGAAGTGCAACTACCAACTAATCTCTTCAGAGAGCAAAGCAGAGGCTATGGTTGTTCCGTCAAGGTGGATTGTCAATGCACAGGATCACTGATAGTACTGGTCAGTGTATGGGCACCCCTATGTAGTCTTGAGAAGTTACTGTTACACCTGTGCAACCACTGGACCACAATAGTATCACATCATGCCATATCTGTATCCTGCTGGTGTGCTATACACAGCAATCAAAGAAAAAAAAATGCCCCATAGTGTAGTCCAATCCCAGTAGTGAACTAGTTGCCTGGATCTATGACACTTTGCTTTCCTGCAAACATTTGACATGTTCTGCGAGGACATTACCTGCAATAACTCCCATACCAGCTGCAGCAGGCTACCTATGATGATGGATCCACTGTGGAAGCCCAGCCCACAAGGCTCAGTTGTCATCTATGAAAGTGCAGACTGTACTTCCTCTGTCATACCATCATGACACGATTCCTTTGATAAAACACCAAAATGGGGACTATTAACTTCCTAGCTTCCTCCACATCTCCTGCAGATTGATTACCCAAAGCTAACACACCAGAGGCTGCACAGGATGGCTCTCCCACCCTTCAATATGCAGCCTGGGTAAAAACCTGTCACTCACCCACAATGTACTCTTGCCACCCAGTACGTCCCCTACTCTCCACTATTACAACAGTCAACAGAGCCTCTGAAGCAGAGATAGCCACACCTCTCATCTTTTACCATTAGAGTTACAGACAAAGTAAAAATAATTAAGGAAAAAGCTACAAATTAGGGACTTTTTAAAATGCTGGTACTGTTAACAGACATTCTCAAAATAATTTCCAATTCTGGAAGGCTTGAGCAGAAGTCTGAGAAGAAATTAGAGGCATTCTTCCAAAATCTGGACATTTGAGAGGCCTGAAGATAGCCAACATGGCAGCAACAGTGCAATATCATTAGCTATGTAAACAGCGAAATAGTCAAAGCTGCACAGATCACACAGTGCTTCAAGAGGTTAGTCCTTCCCTTCAGCCACTCTATTAAACAGAATGAAAAGTAAATTGTTAGCATCTAAAGTCTATTTTTCAGATGAGTTTGGTATTAGAGATGTAGTAGTGTGCTGTCCCTGGAATGACACCTTCAGATTTGGAGAAGATTAAAGAGAGGATGCATTCTCAGGTGCAGAATATGCATGAGGGGTACTTCATCAATGCTGAGCCTCAACCAAGACAAGAGAAGAGAGTAATCATTGAAAGGTAATGTGGTTATGAAATGTAAAAATGGAAGGTAACCTGGAAAAAGTCAGGCAGCAGACTAAAGTAGGGTTTTCCATTGCATCATTATGCTATGCAGCTTGAGCCATCTGGTGATTATTCAAGTTTCTGAAGGAACAATATCGTACCATGTTTCCATTCTAGTAATGGTCAGTGGATGTGCACAAGAAGTCCGTGGAGTTAAGTATCCAAATTGTTTACACTGAGCAGAAACTGGTTACACTGGAAGATAAACCAGGTAAAGAAATATGCACCTGAATGTTATCTTAGAGAGTAGAAAAGAATTTGACTGTTTTAAAACACATTTATTACTTAACACATAAGCAAACATAAATTAATAGAAAAAAAGCAAACCATATTAACATTTTCCATTTACATACACCATATATCACATATATTCCTTTATAACTATCATCAATCCAAAATGACATAAATTACTCAGTTCCTGCCTTCCCTTAAACCTCGCTCATCCTTCTGAACATTATTCTCCATGTGTTTTTCTACAGTTATCATTTATTTCTATGTAATTTGCTCCTTCCCTTTTCAAAAAATGTCTCTTCCATTTCTTTTATCCCTTTTACAATATGCAGTACTTCAAATACAGTTGATTTAGACTTTGATTTCCATTTTCTAGTAATAACTTTTTTTTAGCAGCCAACAGAAATAAACTTAACAACCCCTTACTATATCTAGGCAATTCAGTTCCTGCGTCCCAGCTCAAAATAACAATTTCCTTAGTTGCAGCCGTTTGCTCAGCTAATATTTCTGACAAAGCACTCTGTAGGGAATTTCTAAAATCTGACAACTCATTACATTACCAAAACATATATTCCCAGCTACATCTTTCTTCCCCATCACACCTCCAATATTAGCTATCTACCTGAAGAAAAATTCTTTGAAGTCTGCTTAGGATATAAAAATATGCATGCAGGCTTTCTAAGATGGCTAACACTGATTAACAGCTTAACTTCAGCTCTCCAGTTGTGAAAAAAGAAACTGAAAGATAAGGGCCATGTCACTTTTAGTAAATTCAGTTACTGGATAGTAAGTATACTGCCTGGATGCCAACAAAGAAGAAACTAAGAGAGCCTGAAGAGAAAACAGTGACTGTGAAGAATGCTGTAGGTATTCAGCAAAAAGTAGTTCAAGCTCCAGCTTTGGTGCATGACATGGCTTCCAGTAATACAGAGCAAAAATAAGTCAATTTTACCTATAGCTGAGTAAAATAAATGAAACACCAAAGGAGTATATCAACTCAAATAACAAAAGGCTGGAAAAAAATGGACGCAGCTTTAAATAGCCATTTAGATGTGCTGATAAAACTGCAAAAATTAGAGGTCAAAATGAAAAAAAGGCTACTGAGTATGAGACTGTTCAAGAAGCAGTGTTTCAGAAAATGGTAGAATTAGAGGACAGCATGTAGGGAAACCTAAGATTTTCTGCTGTACCAGAGAAACTGGAAGGAACAGATTGAATTAATTTTATGAAGAAGGCACAAATAAACAAATGGACTGGTGTTCCACAGCAGGAACTGTTAATTGAAAGGGCACATCATGTGTATGCTCCAAATCTGGCCATAAGAAAGCTACCAAGATTTGTATTAGTCAAGATGCAAACTTACCAGCAGAAAGAGTTAATTCTGACAAAAGTATGGCAAAAAGGCAAAGTATTAAAAGTTGGAGACAGTAGAGTGTTTGTGGAAATGATTATTCACTGTACACCAGACAGAAGATAAACAAATTTATTCCATCAATCAGGAAATGTTGAGGGGCAGGTGTGAGATTCAAGCTGCTGTATCCAGCTTCCTTCAGGATATTTTTTCCTGGCAAATCAAAAAATTTTTTTTATGCAGAACAGGCTAAAAAGGAAATACAAAAGTTTCTCCAACAAAAATATGAGACATCCAGCAGAAGGGGACTCTGCTTCTCATTCTTCTGTTAATAAAGCATGTGGAGAGACTTTGCCAGTGAAATATTTTCCCTTGTTCCAAAGGAAAATACTTAAGAGACAGAGAAAAGTCCAGGAGTTGACTAGATGAATTGGGAGTACTTTGCAATTGAACCAGAATCTGGAACTGGAAGATGGAGATGAACAGGAAGAAGACCAGCAGCATGGAAATTATTTAATAAAAGTGAGATTGCAAAGTGTTAATTGCATTTTTGAAATACAGCTAAATAAGAAAAAATGAAAAGAGTGGACTTTTGTTGACTTTATTAAACTTGTGAGGAGTTGAAAAGCATTTGCTTCACTTCATGTCATTAAAAGCCTCCATAATATTTCCTTTAAAACTCACAAAAGACTATTCAGACTTTTTCAGTTGCTCAGTCACCTAGCAGGCAAACTTATGCTTAGTGGTTATATCCACCCAAACTCAGGCACCGAATGCATGATCTCATTAAACTCCCCAATGCAAATTAAACTACCTACTCCACATAAAAGTTCTGAAATACTACTACTAAACCTAAATCTTAGAAATATGCTGAATAAAATATATGAACTCCATGCAACTCTCTCCCTTTACAACCCAGACATTACCATCCTTACTAAAACCTGGTTGAAACCAAATATAACAGACATAGAAATAACCACACCTATAATAGCCATCTACACCCCTCCAGAAGCCATTCTCCAAAATGTCACATAAGCCATATCACAGGAAGCCATTATTGCAGGAGACTTTAACACAGACTGGATGACATGTAACTCTGACAATCCTCATAACTACCTAAACCTCCATGGTTTCACTCAAATGATTTCTCACCCAACTAGAATTGACAACAAAACAGATAAACAATATATTTTGGACTGGTTCTTAAGTAATAAATCCCAGTATTACCAAATAGCAGGGTGTCTCCCAGATCACTTAATTGACCACTTTGGAACCTACTTACTAAGAAATCACAGTAATCCTACTAAACTTGTCAACTTCCGTCAATTTCGTAATAAGAAAAATCTTAACATACAGATTCTACTTAATATTCTTGAAAAAAAATAGACTGGACTCCTCTTAATCAACTTGCCTTAGATGCTGCTGTGCAACACTTCAATGACACCTTCCTTACTATTCTAAACAGACTTGTACCTCCAAGAACAGTTCATGTCAAAGCCAACTACACAGCATGGTTAACCCATGAGACTCATACCCTTCTAAAACAAAGGGACAAAGCATGGCAAACTTTGGCTAAAAATAAATCCCTCCTAAACCGTCTAATTTACGAGCAACTTAGAAACAGTACCAAACACCAAATTAAACTGGACAAATAGCAGTACTATTTTAATTTACAATCGAAATGCAGAATGAATCCACAAAAATTCTGGAACACAGTCAGTAACATACTTCATCCTGGCCAAACCACAACCCCCCAAATTATCTGATAACACAAACAATATTGCTGAACAATTTAACATATTCTTCACTGAAAGTGATTTAGCACTGCTTAAGAATAGCAAGTCTCCCACAATGCCAATACCCAACAATCCAAGCAATATTGTAGATGCATTCTCATTTGAGACAGTCCCAAAACAAACTATTGCAAAACTATTAAAGAAGTTGAAACCCACTTCACTGGCAGCAGATAACATGCCAGCAGAATATTTTAAATTAACAGCAGATGTTATTGCCTTCCCTGTGTCATTACTTATAAATAGCTCTATAATAGAACAGTATGTCCCAGCTATTTGGAAAATTGCATATATTACAGGATTACACAAAGGAGGTAATTCAACAGAATTAACAAACTACTGGCCCATTGCTATACGTTCACCACTTTCTAAAATTCTGGAAAGATGTATCTACTTTCAACTTCTTAAACACCTTCTAAACAATAATCTCCTCTCATCATCACATCATAGATTCCGACCACATCTTAGCACTACTACAGCTCTTCTAGGTTTCACTAATACTATAAGTAAATTCAGAGACTATGGCAAAATAGTGTCTTCAGTCTTTTTGGACATGTCTAAAGCATTCAATACACTTTCCCATCCTAAGTTACTGTCCACTCTGAAAAATCTTAATATCAACCCTGATGCTGTTAACTAGTTTCAAAGTTATCTATCTAGCTGCCAGCAAGCTCTATCCCCACTCCTTTCTGTTACACTTGGAATCCCTCAGGGTTCAATCCTAGGGCCCCTCCTCTTCAGCATATTCATAAATGATCTTAATACTGCCTCTTCTCAAGCATTTATCATATAATACTCAGATGATTCAACCTTCATATGGGCATCTACAATAGCTCAACTTCTTAGAGTCACAAAAAAGTATCTCATATTGGTGTGGCTAGCAAACTCACAACTCATTCTCAACCCTAATAAAATTAAACTTATGATCGTTCATCCATCTAAACCTACTAACCTTCCAGCCAACTTTTTCTGTCACTGTCAGTAATAATACTAGGATTTTCCCAGCTTCCCAAACAAAGCTATTAGGCATCATAATTGACAGCAGACTAAAATTTGACATACAAATTTCTAACACAATCAAAAAGATTCACAAGAAAATGGGAACAATGTATAGAAACAAAAAATTCTTAACAGATGCTGCAAGAATAGCCATAGCTACAACCTACCTTTTCTCCTCATGCTTATATGCATCCCCCATACTTATCAACCTCAAAAAGTCAGAATTAAGTAAATTAGAATCATGTTATAATATGATTGCCAAATTTGCAAAAGATTCCTTGCATTCAACCTATCACTGTCAATACTACCTCATATTATGAACTATAACCAGTTAATAATAGCTCACAAAATAATGCACAAACCTGACACTGTACCTTCTCTGTCATTCGTACTGTTGGATCATCTAAAAACGACTTACTCCAAGTAACCAAAGTATCCAGTACAGCAGACAACTCGCTTTACTCTAACATTGTTGCTAAAAATTGGAATACCCTTCCACATAGTATTAGATCCATAAGCAATCTTAATCATTTCAAAATATCTCTCAAAAGACACTTATTTGAATCCTGGCGTTGCACATGTAACACTCCAGGTTAATTATTAACTTATCATTACTTATACAATTTGGCTGTACATATTAACTCTTTTAACATATCCTGTCTAACAACACTGCTTCTCTAGAAGTAGTTACATTCCTAGCTGCAACTCTCACCATGGAAGTATTACTAACTATGCACTACTTTGCCTAAGTGATTCTCCCTGCTTAATTTCCTAACTAATGTTATGTTCCTTCACATATATAAATTCAACCATATATTTGTCTATATTCAAGTGTTTAAAGTCTTATACTATTCGATACTATGTATATATATTTCTGTTTTTACATTTTTATCCTGTAAATGTGTTAACACTGTTTTTTTGTTAATTTTATTTATAATTTCTATTACCTGTTTTGATAATTTGTATATAAACTTAGACTGGAGCTTTTCTCCCCGGGCTTCTGCTGAAAATGCGCACTGTTCTACTTGGACCATCCCAGTAAACAAATGTAAAAAAAAACAAATAAATAAATAATGTTTGGAAGGACACTGAGGGGAGAGGAAGAGGAAGGAAAAAGATAACTGCAAGTAAAACAGTTTCTGTTTTTAATAGTATTTCTATGAAACTTGTCACAATATAAAGTGCATGTTTTATAGTAAAGCATGTTTAGTTGTTCTTGTATGTGATAAAGATACTTAAGGAAACAGATGCCTTTTCCTCTTCCTTTCTTCTTTTTTAGTATTAAGAAATGTAGGGATTACAGTACAAAAAGAGAAAGAAGGCTAGACAAAAGCATGTGTAAGTAAGTAGGCTGTAGTCTTTGGTTGTTGAGGTGGGGGATGGGGTGCAAAAGTACACAGATCATAATATACAGAGAGATGTTTTCTCTTACTTTTACATACATGGATGTCTGGATTAAGACCGCTGGCTTAATCTAATACCAATTTTTAAATATAATCAAGTAAACAAGAGAACAATTAATATAATGCAAAGTTTTCCTTTAGCAATAAATGTTTCAACTTGTCTTTAGAACCTCTAGCTGAAGAATACATTTCTTTTTTCTTATGTTTCCATGGAGACAGGCTGATAACAGAGCAATAAAATGCCAGAACAATGGTTTCTTCAAGGCTAAAAGTTAATTGTTTCTGAAAGCATGCAAGTTGCTTCCACATCTGGGAGGGAAATAAAGATAAAAAAGAACAGGCCCCAATTAGTATTAGTAGATGCTCAGATAATATGTGTTTTAGCATGGATAACCTCAATTTTAGGTTAATTAAGGCCTGCATTTGCAGCTGTAAATTTCAGATGATTGTTTCTATGGGGGGATGGTGTTAAACTGCATTATATGAAGATGTACAGAGTTTGCATGTTTATGGAGATATTCTGGAATATGTTTATTTTCTTTTTTTTTTGAAGGGTTTCATTAAAACAAAAAGTCTTATAAAATGTGACACAGGTTCCAATGTTGATAATTAGGAAAAACTGTATAAAGAATTAACCTGCCAAACATTAGTGGGTGCTTATATCACAAAAGTTGGAAATAGACTTTTAAAAAAGCTGTAATATATAATAGGTGGGAGTAATGACTTCTTATCATAATGATGAAACTTTCCATGTTATGTTGCAATATGAATGGTTTCACAGGTTTAGACAAAAAAGGAAAGAATATTTAATTATATAAAGAAATGCAGAGTACAAAGAGCAATGCAACAGGAGACACATTTAGAAAGAACTGAGCATGAGAATTTGATAAAGAAAGGATTTTCAGGGTGGACATTCAGCAGAATATCAGGGACAAAGGAAAAGAGGAGTACTTATATTAATTGCTAGAGGAGTTCCAACAGTGATAGAAAAGGGGGAAAGATAATATTAGCAGTTTTGTAGTAGTAAGGAGCTGCTGGCAAGGGTTGAAAATTAAGGTGGTATGTATTTATATTCCACCTAAAACTGCTATTATGGAGCTTAAAAATTGGGAGTAAAAATCAGCTTTCAGTTGGGAATGTTACTTATAGGTGGGGAATGGAATTTGATTTGCAACAATGAGGATGTATCTGGGGAGCCTTGAAGGGAAAATATTACAAAGATGGTAGATTTCTGAAGAAAGTTATGAAAATATTTGGTATAGAAGACTTGAATTCAGTAATAGGAACTCAGAATTTCCATACTATTCTCCAAGGTATAATAACTAGGCTAGACTAGACAAAAATTATATTTCATAGGAACATGTGCATTTAATTGAGGACTTTGACACACATCCAATAACTATTTCAGATCATACACCAATAACTACTAAGATAAAAATACAGGGTAATGAAGTAAAAATTAAACACTGGTACTTCCCCACCTACCCATTAAAAAGAGAGGCATTTAAGCAATGGGAAGTGGAAATTATTCAGGAGTTGTTAGGGAAGATAGAAAGTACTCCAGAAGTTATACCGAGTGGGATACAATGAAAGTGGAGTTTAAAATATGGTAGAAATAAAAGAAAAAGAGCTATGGCTAAGAAGTAACAGAACTCATATAGAGGGCCTGGTAATGGTTAAAGATTATCAGCAGCTATAACCAGAGAATAGAAGAAATGTTGAATGACACTAGCTATTATGAATCTTCAACTTTAGAAGAGATTAAGGCATCATGCAACAACTGGTACAAAGCCTTGACTATACTTTATGATGACGGTTTGTTAACACATAACTTGTCTGACTATCTACAGACACCTTCCCTCCACTTGCCTAAATTCTTTGGAATTACTAAGCCACATAAAAATAGAGAAAACCTTCCTTACTGGCCAGTGGTTGCAAGTGGGGGGTCTCTGACCAAAGCTGCTGCCATCTAGCTGGATTTTTTGTTGCAACATCTGGCTGAGAACATTTCACACATAAAAGACAATGATTTTTTAAGGAAAATAAAAAAACTTACAATTAATACTAATAGCATTTTATTAACAATAGATTCTGAATCATTACATGTTGTACTTCCACATAATTATTGTATTGAAACAGTGATTGATCCATAGAGGAAAAACAACAATGGCACACCAGCACAACATGAAAGAACAGACAAACTTTTAGATGTGGTGCTTAGCTACAATTTTTTCACATTTAAGGGAAATTACTATAAAAAAAAGACTGGTATAGCCATGGGGGGCAGCTATAGCCCCTAGTCTAGCCAACATAGCCCTAAGCAAGTGGGAAGAGGATTATGTTTTTAACAACAGAGAATACATGCAACATGCAACATGTCACAGTGCATCTGCACTTTATTGATGACATCTTTATTGTGTGGAAAGGAGACAGTGCTAAATTAGAAGATTTTATCAGCTATCTGAATCAAACCACCAGCTTCCTGCATTTCACCTTTTCCCACAGTCTCATCTTGGCAGTCTTCTTAGATATGCAGATAACTAAAGACTTGGGCCAAGGTAAAATGGACACAGATCTTTACAGAAAACTTACTAGAGTAAACTTCCTTGTACATAATAAGAGTCTCCATTCCACCAGGAGAAAATATAACGTTG
Source organism: Protopterus annectens (assembly GCF_019279795.1). NCBI lineage: Eukaryota > Metazoa > Chordata > Ceratodontiformes > Protopteridae > Protopterus > Protopterus annectens. The sequence continues at coordinate 76,175,734 of NC_056730.1, read as the reverse complement.
TTAAGTCTCAGGACTACAGGTTAGCCAGGATCATCATGAAAATGGAACGCTTCCTTAAGAACCTAAATGATCTTGAAAATGATTTTTTTGGTGAGGGGATACAAAAGCAATATGTTAAGAAACATTCTGGAACCTATAATTGAACTAAAAAGTACAAATTCACCAGGACCTAACAGTTCTTATAGGAGGGTTTTAAAGAAATCTATGGCTATGAAATATAAAGACAGTTGTATCTTGACTTTTACTGTTAACTATTACAGCATCATTAATATTATTAGAGAGAACTGGGCCATAATTACTGGAAGCTCGTATCTAATGGACATCCTTGGAGAAGCTCCTTCCTTTGTGTATAGGAAAGCCAGAAACATCAGGAGTTGGGTTGAAGGTAGGTCCAGACCATTGGATACATGCACCAATAAGTGTGGAGACAACTGTATTTTTTGTCAGCATATACAGGAGGGAGACATGTTTTAATGCCCTTATTTAAAGAAATTGATTAAACCAGATGCAGGAGGTGACTGTAACTCAATGCAGGTGGTTCACAAGGCAAGCTGCAATGATTGTGAAGCATGTTATGTGGGGAAAACACTCAACATACTTAAAAGAAGGATTTCTGGCCATCTTTCTGAAATTAGAGTTAAGTGCAAGAATAATGCACTGAGTCGGCACCTGCAGCTTTACAAAAGATACACTGGTTTTAAATTTCAAATAATTGATCATGTGGACCTTTTGGAACTGGAAGGAGGCATCCCTAATCTTTTAGAAAATGTGAACTACTGTGGCAGCTGAAACTGAACTCTTTTAGAAAATTGGGGCTCAATTATTATTGCTCCATAAAAAGCATACTAGAACTCAGAAAACTGCCTCACTATTTAAAAGACTATTAAAAGTCTGATATGGGAATGATTAATGCTGATGTTACACACTAATATAATACGTGTTAATATTGTTATAAACAAATATCAAACATTATAAACATTTTACAATGAAAATAACTGACATTGGTACTATTTTCTGATACTTTTGCTCATTTAAACTAAGTGCTTTCTTAGCTAGATGCCACACTTAACCAGATCCTCAGGGCCTTAATGCTTTATTTCTAAAATTTTTCACTATTTATTTCTAACATTTATCACTGTATTTCCACCTTAGCCATTATAGCTATGGTTTTCAGCCTACTTAGGTGTTCACTTGTAGATTTATACACGTTCATCAATATTACGGTATGTTTTTTACACACAAACCTGATGAAGTATTTATTTGGTACAAAAGCAATCTTTATTAAAAGTGTTTCAGTTTATAAGTTACTAGTATTTATTCTTATAGATGTCTAGTAGTAGATTTTTTTGTTAGTTAATTAGTTAGTCATTTTGTTAGTGAGTTGGTTTCTTAATTAATAAAGTTTGGATTAGTAGGTTAGCCTTAATAAGCTGTTCTTATATACTTTCATTTGTTTATAGCTTTTAAGTTTCAGTTCTAAGGTAGCACAGTCTCAGTTTACACTATGGTGTTAAGGGGGAAGGGTCTTGGTTAAAGGAATGAGTTTAATGCTTTTCTTGCTCTTAACAGAACCACCCTGTTTAACCACTCCCTTGCTCCAAATAACTTGATTATACATGAATTAATGAATGTCTTTAATGCTTTTTGTTACACTCAATTAGGATCACTTGTATGTGTGTTTCAATAAAGGATATTCCATTTTTAACTCAGCTGTGGACTACCTACTATTTTATTATTTTTTAGTACTTGTTTTAAGGTTCGAATTTTATTAGTGAACTAGGTGCATAACATATTTCAAAGAGTGAACTTCACACCCTCCACACTGCAAAGTTTCTGCTTGGTTGATTTATTCTGTAATTTTACAAACTGGAGCCTGTCAGTTAAATAGCTATTTAACCACAGTGATAAAGAAGGAGATAGCTCAAGTTCAGACACTTTATATAGGAGTGTAGGGTGAGAAACTGCATCAAAAGATTTTGACAGGTCAAGGAATAAGGAGGAACACATTTACTCAAGTCCCTATATTTGTTTATGGTGGCAGTAAATGATAGGAGGGCAATAGTTGAACTGTGTGTTGGCTAGAAGCCATGTTTAGTAAATGTTAATAGCCGTTTCTGTAGAAAATAGTGAAGAAGTTGCTTATGAATACATCTTTCAAAAAGTTTTGGGAAAGGTGATAATATCACAATAGGCAAAAAGCTAGACATCAGCCCAGGTGCCACCTTTATGGAGAGGAATAATACAGGAGTTTCTCCATAGTGAGGGTACACAGGATTCAGATATTGACCTATTGATAAGGATATAGACTGGGTACACTATGGCATCGACAGCTATCTTTAGGTATTTAAGTGGGAGGTTGGCAACTGCCGTGGAGCAAGGTTTGAGTTTAAGTAGAAGTTTTTTTATCATTGATGTGGAGACAGATCATGAGTGGAAGTTGCTAGCAATGAATATTGAGGATAAAGTAGGATAAATTAGGTTCAGGTGTGGATGCTGAGAGAAGGAAAGGAAATGGTAGTGTGCATGGTGTATGGAGAAAGTTGGTTTTGGACTAACCTGTTGGCTGAAATATTAGGATTGGGTGTTGCTGAGGGGGTGTAGAAGCACTCGATGGGGGTATAGAGTTTTTAGCTAGGAATGTCATTTTTTTCGATGAAGTAGGTATTGAATAAGGTTGCAATTTCTAGTGGAGAGCTACTATGAGAAGGGCTGGGTTTCTTGCTTGAGCCCAGATGAAACACCTTACATATTGTTGTCCATAACTTTTGGGGTTATTTTTATGTTGAAGTTGTTGATGACTGTAATATTGCTTATTATCTAGGTTAAATTGTTTTTTACTCAGATTGCACAATTCTCTATAAAGTTGTAGGTTAATGGGAGTTTTAAGTTTAAGCTACTCTTTGCAAGCTTTGTCTCTGTTAGACATTGTACTTTTTGTCTGAGAAGTGGGCCACGGTGCACAATTATTTTCACTCTTTTTTTTTGCAGACTGGGATGTAGCTATTTAAAGTCTTTAAGAATATGTTATTAAAAGTATTAACTGCTTCATCAAGTGGAAGGGCTTTTAAGACAGACCAGTTAAAGACTTTCAATGTATTGATGAAAGAGTCTATATTGAATTTAGAATGGTTTTGGGTTGTTTGAAGTTGGTGAATTTGAGGTTGGTGGATGGTATGTCTATCTGTATAAGCAGGAAGGTGATTGTTATTTGTGAGCTGGTTATATTACCACAGGTGGGATAAGTTAGAGGTTGTAAATTTATTAGAGTCAGAGGCCAGTATTCAGTCTAAAACTGCACCTTTACTGTTGGTATTTTAAATCTAGTGTGTGTGTGTTTTGATAAGTATGTGTAACCATAAAGGTTTATATTAGCTGAGGTAGCTGTGGTTATACTAGTGATGTAAGGTTTTGCCTGTCAATATTTATATCTCCTAGTATGATTTTTTTCATAAGGAATATAATTTGCTGCCCAAGAAACGGTTTCTTTAAAGTTGTTATATTATTTCCAGGTGAAATATAGACTGTAACAAAACGCAGTTGTTTTTATTGTTAAACTTTAGCAGTGATACTAGTATTCTGGCATTTTTGAATTTTAGGATGTTGTGTGAATAAGAAGAGAATGTATGAATTTAGATAAATGAAGGCTACTCCTGATTTCTTGTGGGGTCTATCAGCTCTGATGATACTATAGCCTGGAGGAAGTAGCTCAGAATCTTTAATGTTAGGCTTAAGCCAGGTTTCTGTGGTGGCAAGAATATCAGGGTTATACTGTGATATCCAGGCATGTGGTTCTATAATTTTGTTACAAATGCTACAAAGGATGATAGTGACAATGTTTAATTTTTTAAAAGACAAATGTGATAATGATAGGTTGAGAGATTTTATATGCTAGTTTTATAAGTGTTATTATTAGTATGGATAAGTTGTTGTTTAATGACAGGACAATACAGCTAGGAAGAGGTATAGTTTCACCTACCCTGCCCTAACCCTCACGTCCACACAATCGCACACTTACCTGACCCGTGCCCTAACCCTAACTCAACTAACCCGCCCTAACCCTCACATCCACACAATTGCACACTTACAAGAACCCGACCTGTAACTTTCCACCACAGCGCTGAAAATACTAAAGCAACATAAATGGACAACTGAATTCTTTCCCTAGGAAAAAATTTGGTTTTCTGTTTCGTCGATATTTTCAGCGTTCGCTGAAAACGGGTCGATATTAGAACACTCGAAATTTTGAAGGTTCTGTCTTCTAACATAGACCCTAAAATTAAAGGGACTAAAAACATTTTTACTGCTTGTATCTTACAATCTATATCCTTAAACACAATTTAACACTCTCAGTTTTTGTGTTATCTTTATTTAGTCCTGTTCTACATCTCTTTAGCTATGACAACAAAAGCCTTTTTAATCTATACTGCTAAATACTTCATCTTATTGTGTCTCCATAAATATGCATAATGCTGAACTAATTTGTGTGGGTACATAATTTATGGCTATATACTTTGTTTTATCTTCATTAATTTTCTATCCAGAAAAGACTTGAAACTGTCTCAAAATATTCCATGACAGAGAAAATAGACAAGAGGGTGGGCTGGAATTTACTGGATAAACCTGGCAAAGGAAATGAGATACTGGGAGTAAATAACTAGAGTATAAAATAATATCATCTGCAAACAAAGCCAACTTTTCTTGATTACCACACCAATTATGTCCTTGAATTTCTGAATTTGTTATTTGTTTTACCAATGCTGTAAATATCAACAAAATAACAAAGGGGAGAGAGGACACCCCTATCTGATTTCTGTGCTCAGTCACAACTTATCAGTGAGGAACCCTTCCACTTTAATTCTTGATTTGATCCTTTATATATCCTCCTAATTAACTTATTTTATTTGCAGTTGGTTTACCAGGATAGTCCATTGGGCCAAGATGAACCCGTTTTCAATGGAGTCCTGGGGAGAAAAGCTCCAAACAAGCAAGGCTACAGTAAGGATTTAGATTACAATCACTACAAATACTATAGACTGGTGAAAAACATTACAAATACTACAGACTAGTGAAAAACATTACAGATAATACAGACTAGTGAGAAGCATTATAGATACTACAGACTAGTGAAAAACATTACAATATACAATATTGAAAAGCCATAACAACTTAAGGAAGCTTGCACTTAAGAGGTGCATACTAATACATTCATTGTAAATATAGTACAAGCAAGAGCAGGATGTATGAGTTAGGAGGGTACGTAAAATGAAAGTTGCCAGTGTAAAGAGGGGAGGAGATTATGTGGTGTGGGAGCAGGAGTATTCCCACTGGGGTATTAGATGTAAGTGAAGAGATTTTTTTGAATGAAAAGTGGTTTGAGGTGGTACGAACGGATGGTGGTAGAGAGTTCCAGAGACGTGCTAGACCATAGGATAGGAGATTTTTACCTGGAGGACAAGTTGGTTTATACAATTCTATTAGGTTTTGGTTGTTAGGTCTAAGTAATCTATGAGGGAGATGCATTTTGAAAGCAGAGGAAAGGGACTTTATTAGGGAAGGCAAATGCTTCCATTGTCCTCATAAAATACCAGCTTACTCTGTCAAATGCTTTCTCTACAGCAAGATCCACCAACAGCAGTATTTTCTTACATTCTGTTTCCCTCTGAATAATCAGTGTTCCATTAAAATTGTCAAATATTTGCTTCCCCTCCACAAAACCACACTGATCCATATCTATCAGTTTTGGCAACACCTTTGTCATTCTTTTAGCTAGTATGACAAACACTTTATAATCATGGTTTAAAACTGAAACGAGTCTATGAAGCTGGGTCTGATGGGTCTTTACTGTCTTTAGGTAATACAGCCACCACAGATTTCTTCTGTGATGTCTGTGCTTCTTCTCCTTTTAAAATACTGTTAAAATCTTCCGGATATTTAGCTTAACTTTCAAACTTCCACAGGAATACCATCTGTTCTTGAAGACTTTCCTGCAGATTGATTATACGTTACCGTTTTATCTTATCTCCTGCTATCTAGACTGTTAGTTGTTGATCTTCATCTATCTTCAGCCTTGGAATAATTACATCTTCTATAAATATTTTCATTTGTGCTCTCTCTAGATTTACACATGTTTCTGCTTTATTTAAAATATCATAACATTTCTGAAATATCTGTAATACCTCTACAGGATCTCTGGTTATTTTTCTTGTTATAGGCTCTCTGGGTTTGGCAACAGCCTCTTCTACTTTCTGTTGCCTAAGTCATTGTACTAAAAGTGTTTGTACTGTGGAGCTGCTATCAAAAACAGTTATTTATCAGCAATCTTTCTAAACTCATGCATATTATCTAAATACTCCCCAGACCTCTCAACTGTCCAGATTTTTGGAGAATGTCCAGATTTTTGCTTCATAATTTTGGTCTATTCCTCATAAAATTTGTGATTTTCTGGCAAATTACTGGGATGATCTGAGGATAGAAGTCATTAAAAATGACAAACATTTGAGTTTCAGACTTTATATCCTTCAGAAAAAATGCATGCAAAGACAAATCATGTTTTTTCTAGCAACTTTCTAAGTTTATAAGAGCAATGTTTAAAATGTGTCCCTATCTTTGGGCCTTTGACCCCCATTATGTCTGGGTTTGTCCAGATTTTTTGTGTTAAGAGGTTGAGAGGTATGATACTCCCATATTTTCTCTTTAGCATTCTGCAGCTGAGCCTCTTCTTTTTTTCTATGAGATTCCCATTATTCTGCAATACTTTAACCTCAGTCAGCACCTCTAAATAATTCCTAGCACTTCTTAACCATATATCTTTCTCTTATATTTCTACCCTATTTTTGAACTCCATTTTCATTTTATCCCATTCACTAGCTATCACTTTTTAAGAAATCTCTTTTTTTACATCATCATCATCTTCTTTCGGTTGTTCCCGTTAGGGGTCGCCACAGTGGATAACCTGTTTCCTTTCTTCCTGTCCTCTGCATCTTGCTCTGTCACACCAACCACCTGCATGTCCTCTCTCACCACATCCATAAACCTTATCTTAGGCCTTCCTCTTTTCCTGTTACCTGGCAGCTTCATCCTTAGCATATTTTTCCCAATATACTCAGCATCTCTCCTCAGCACATGTCCAAACCAATGTAATCTTGCCTCTCTGGCTTTGTCTCCAAACCTTCCAACCTGGGCTGACCCTCTAATATACTTATTCCTAATCCTGTCCACCCTCGTCACACCCAGTGCAAATCTTAACATCTTTAACTCTGCCACATCCAGCTCTAACTCCTGCCTTTTTGTCAATGCCATTGTCTCCAACCCATATAACATAGCTGGTCTCACTACCCTCTTGTAGACCTTCCCTTTCACTCTTACAGGTACTTGTCTGTCACAAATGACTCCTGACACTCTTCTCCACCCACTCCATGCTGCCTGTACTCTCTTCTTCACCTCTCTTCCACACTCACCGTTACTCTGAACTATTGACCCCAAATATTTAATCTCATCCACCTTTGCCACCTCTACTCCCTGCATCCTCACCATTCCTCTATCCTCCCTCTCATTCACACACATATATTCTGTCTTAGTCCTGCTGACCTTCATTCCTCTTCTCTCTAGAGCATATCTCCATCTCTCCAGGGTGTCCTCCACCTGTTCTCTACTCTCACTACAGATCACAATGTCATCTGCAAACATCATAGTCCATGGGGACTCCTGTCTGATCTTGTCTGTCAACCTGTCCATCACCATTGCAAATAAGAAAGGGCTCAGAGCTGATCCTTGATGTAACCCCACCTCCACCTTAAACGCATCTGTCACTCCCACCGCAGACCTCACCGCTGTCACACTACCTTCGTACATATCCTGTATCACTCTTACATACTTCTCTGACACTCCTGTCTTCCTCATACAATACCACAACTCCTCTCTAGGCACCCTGCCATATGCTTTCTCTAAGTCTACAAAAACACAATGCAACTCCTTCTGACATTCTCTGTACTTCTCCATCAACACTCTCAGAGCAAACATCACATCTGTAGTGCTCTTTCCTGGCATGAAACCATACTGCTGTTCACTAATCATCACGTCCCTTCTTAACCTAGCTTCCACTACTCTTTCCCATAACTTCATGCTGTGACTGATCAATTTAATCCTTCTGCAGTTACTACAGCTCTGCACATCACCCTTATTCTTAAAAATCAGTACCAAAACACTTTTGCTCCATTCCTCAGGCATCCTCTCACTTTCTAAGATTTCATTAAACAATCTGGTTAAAAACTCCACTGCCATTTCACCTAAACACCTCCATGCTTCCACAGGTATGTCATCTGGGCCAACAGCCTTTCCATTCTTCATTCTCTTCATAGCTATCCTTACTTCCTCCTTGCTATTCCATTGTACTTCATGATTCACTATCCCTACATCATCTAACCTTCTCTCCCTCTCATTCTCTTCATTCATCAACCCCTCAAAGTACTCTTTCCATCTCAGCACACTCTCCTCGCGTGTGAGTACGTTTCCCTCATTATCCTTTATCACCTTTACCTGCTGCACATCTTTCCTAGCTCGGTCCCTCTGTCTAACCAATCGGTTCAGGTCATTTTCTCCCTCTTTAGTGTCCAACCTTTCATACAACTCTTCATATGCCTTATCCATAGCCTTCGTCACCTCTCTCTTTGCCATGCACCTCATCTCCTTATACTCCTGTCTACTTTCTTCATCTCTCTGACAATCCCACTTCTTCTTTGCCAACCTCTTTGCCTGTATACTCTTCTGTACTTCCTCATTCCACCACCATGTCTCCTTGTCGTCCTTCCTCTGTCCCGATGTGATACCAAGCACCTTTCTAGCAGTCTCCCTTACTAGCTCTGCTGTAGTTACCCAGCTATTTGGTAACTCTTCACTGCCACCCAGTGCCTCTCTTAACTCACCCCTGAACTCCATCTCACAATTACCCTTTTTCATTTTCCACCATTTGATCCTTGATGCTGCCCTCACACTCCTCCTCCTCTTCTTGATCACCGACGTCATCCTACAAACCACCATCCTATGCTGCCTAACTACACTTTCTCCGGTCACCACTTTACAATCTCCAATCTCCTTCAAACTGGCCCTCCTACATAAGATATAATCCACCTGTGTGCATCTTCCTCCACTCTTGTATGTCACCCTATGCTCCTCCCTCTTGTAAAAATATGTATTCACCACAGCCATGTCCATCCTTTTAGCAAAATCCACTACCATCTGACCTTCTGCATTCCTTTGTTTAACACCATACCTACCCATCACTTCCACATCCCCTCTGTTCCCTTCACCAACATGCCCATTGAAATCTGCTCCAATACCACTCTCTCACCCTTAGGTACAGTCATCACCACTTCATCCAATTCACTCCGAACTTTTTCTTTCTCATCCATTGCACACCCTACTTGTGGAGCATATGCACTAACAACATTCATCATTACACCATCAATTTCCAGCTTCAAAAACATCACTCTATCCGACATTCTTTTCACCTCCAAAACACTCTTCGCATACTGTTCCTTCAGAATAACTCCTACGCCATTTCTCCTCCCATCCACACCATGATAAAACAATTTGAACCCACCTCCGATACACCTAGTCTTACTTCTCTTCCATCTGATCTCTTGCACACATAATATATCCACCTTCCTTCTGTCCATCATATCAGTTAACTCTCTCCCTATACCAGTCATACTGCCAACATTCAAAGTTCTGACCCTCACTACCACAGTCTTAGCCTTTCTCCTCTCTTCCTGCCTTCGGCCATTCCTTCCGCAGCTTCTCCTCCTTTGGCCAACAGTAGCCCAATTTCCGCCAGCACCCTGTTGGCTAACAGTACTGGTGGTGGTCGTTGTTAACCCAGGCCTCGACCGATATGGTATGGAAATATTTACTGGTGATTGCATGAAATGATTTGGTGAAGTTTTACACCGGATGCCCTTCCTGACACAACCCTCCCCATTTATCCTGGCTTGGGACCGGCACAAAGAAATGCACTGGCTTGTGCATCCCCAGTGACATTTTATAAACCACTTTTTCATATAGCACATTAAATGCATTGCTCATGCATGGTGTGTTTATATTAGCCTGCGGATGGTTGGTAACTAGAAACCATGATATATCTTAATACAGCACTGTCCACCCAATATCAGCAGTAACATAATTGTCATCCTATGCCCTTATAATACAGATGTCATTTCACAATATCTCTACTTGGATTCACTTTAGAAGCCCGAAATACTGAAATATCGAAATTCAGTATTTCAAGCTCATAAAGTTGAATCCTGACAAGAGCGAAACCTCAGAAGCACAAAATTTAAAACCTCGAATACTGGAGGTTTTGAATTTCATGCTTCTGAGGTTTTGCTCTGATTATGGAGTCAGGTAAGTGTGTATGTATTAAGAGTTTTGGTAGGGGCTGTGGTGTGTTAGTTTGTTTTGTTGCTGTGATGTGTGTGTGTGTGGAGAATGTAGCTTGTGTGGTGGTGTGTGTGTGTTTGTATGTAGTGCAACCTCGGAGTTAGAATATTTAAGTAGGCTTTTATGTAGTAGACAGCTTGTGTTTGTGTGTGGGGAGGAAGGTGTGTGTGTGTGTGTGTGTGTGTGTGTGTGTGTGTGTGTGTGTGTGTGTGTGTGTGTGTGTGTGTGTGTGTGTGTGTGTGTGTGTGTGTGTGTGTGTGTGTGTGTGTGTGTGTGTGTGTGTGTGTGGAGTAGAAGTGTGAAATTCAAAATCTCCAGTGTGCAAGATTTTGAATTTCGCGCTTCTGAGTTTTCGTTGTTTTAAGGTTTCGACTTTATAGCTTCGAAATACTGAATTTTGACATTTCAGTATTTCGAGGATATAAAGTGAATCCCTCTACTTCCATCATCTTCATCTTTCTTCTGCACTAACATTTCATCCTTACAACCTAATAATTTTTATCCTACATAAACTCATGCTTATAACATCCTCCTTCCAAATGGAGGTCAACTATGTAAAGAATTTCCCTTCACTCCCCCTTAGTGTTTAAGTGGCAGTATTTCCATTAACTCCTATCTCCTTTCTGTTATTCTTCCTCATTTATCCATCCTGCCTCCCCATTTCAAACAAAACCCTCACATTTCTCTCACAAGTCTCGTTTACTTCCCTTGCCTCTTCTAGCATTAATTTCCTTCATAGGTTCATAGGTTCATACATGTTTACTAGGCTAACAACCATAAGGTCCTTTTTAAGCCTAGCTATGCATCCCAAATTTCTGACAAGTTCTGGTACCCTAGATATGTGTAAGCAGGGGCTTGGGAGATGAAACATTTACAAGCAGGGGGCTGGGAGATGAAACATTTATAGGTTGCCTGTGTCCATTAGAGACATAAGTGCCAAATCAGGTATGAATTTCCTGTTCCCCATCCAATTATCCAAGTTACACTTGAATTGGGTTAGGGAGGAACTCTAATTCACATTGATGTGAAGTCTGTTCCAGAGATGGGGTAGTCTCAGGGATGTATACCTGTCTCTCCAGCAGGTCCTATTTATATCACAGGCAAGGTTTAATTCTTTAGAATGTGTAAGTCTGGTGCTGTTTGTTTTGCAGGTATGCAGGAGGCCCATCAGAGTGGGGTCTGACAATGCCCTGTATGCCAGGCATAGATCTCCCTTCAACAGCCTGTAGGAAACAGAATACACGGCCAGGGCCTTGAGGCGGGCTGCAAATTGTTACTTACATCTTGTATTCTTTTAGTGAGGAACCTCTGTGGCTGTTCCCTTTTTTTCCCTCTTGAGGTATCTATCCTCTTCCATTTCCTCATTATTACTTTCTTCTCTAAAGTCATAAGCCCTGCCATTTCATTATTTGCATTTGGTATCTCCTTTCCATACCCCAGGAGGAATACTTTTTTGTTAAGGTAACTCCTGAATGCCCTCATTCTGTTAAGGGTTGCCTTATGTCTTCCTGCTATTCACCTAATCTTCACACTCCCAAAAATATGCACCAATGAACCTGCCTCCATTTCACATCTTCAGCATTGAGGATCTGTTTCTGGAAACATTTTTACTCCTCTTAATGGATTATAAATGTACTTATGCAGACACTTCCAGGTGAAAATCCTGAACTTGCATGCTTCTGTCACATATCTTATTAACCTGATAATTTCTGCCTATTCCTAATTTGTTATACTTTCCCCCAATTCCTTCTCCCAACTTTCTCTCATCTTTAAGTTAATTTGCATCTTCCTCCTCTGTAACCAGTTCCTGGCTATCTTTCCTAATCCTCACATCTTCTTCCCCTCCATCCTTCTGCTCTCACGATCCTTATCATTCCCAGACATGAAGTTATATCCCTTATCTCTTTTCTAGTTCACTCCAATGATTTCTCATTCCAATGTAGTCCCACTCTAGTGACCTCTCCAACTGAAATTCTGTCTTCAATTCCGCCTAAGTTTTCAACTCCTCTCCTATATGTACTTGAGGTCAATACTTCACCTGATAATGGTTTTTTCCACCTCCATTCTATGGGCTTATTTTCTACATCTTCCTTTAATTCTCCTATGGGGACTATCCATGTTCTCCTTCTATCTCCATTCCCCTTTTACCATAATTTCCTTATTTGTTTCATCCATTGTAAACAACATTATGTTAATAGGCTTTCCAGGAACACTTCCATTACATCATTCCTCTTGCTTAACTTCCTCTCTCCTTGTATTAAAATCCCTTTCCAATCTGCTTCACAGTGAATATCTACCATCCTAAAGACACTCACTATCAGACATGCTTTGAGGATTTTTTTCAAGTCTGGCACTACTGGCCCATCTTCTTATTCTGTTATCCTGTTATTTGTCTTCTATTATCCTGTCCCATGATACTCTTGGTTTCCTACCTTCATTTATAAAGCCCCAAAATAACAGTCTAAAATTTTCAGGAAAATTGCATCTGGTAGTTCCCATAATTCTTGCCCTGGATATAAAAGGTGTGGCATAATACTCATCTGTAGAACCTGTACCTGCTGGCATTGTTTGCCATCACTCATTTTGCCTCTTAATTTTACCATATACCTCTTCATAGGTTTCTTTTATAGTGTCTTGTACTGCCTCTTTTAAATGAACTTCCAAATACCTTATCACCTTTGCTAACATTCTATCAATCCTATCATCTTCCTTCTCTTGTCTTTTTCGGTTCATGATTAAAATTTTAGATTTGTCTTTATTCACCTTATATCTTCTCTTCATTTAAAAGGCTAATAGAATGTTCCATAAGATATCTGCAGCTCCACAATAATCTGACAAAATATGCAGCACACTGTCTGCATAAAATGATATTTTCTTTTCCTCCATTCCCCACCTATACCCTCCAAGTGGACTTTTGCTTATGATCTCTACCAAAGGTACAATATGTATCGCAAACTCACAAACAATAATGGTGAAAATGGACATCCTTGTCTTGCCCCCCTTCCAGTTTCTATCATACTTGATTATCTTGCTGTTATCTTCACTTTAGCTTGTCCACCTTCATACAGTCCTTCAATCATCCTTACCCAGACATCTGGGAATCATTCCTCCTTGACACCTCAAACATACAATCTCAACCCACCCTGTCAAACATATTCTCAGTGTCTAAAGGTATTAAAGTCATTTCCTTACCTTGATGCTGTGCATTTTGCATAAGCAATAGTGTCCTAGTTGGATTGCAAGTTGTCTTCCTCCCTCCATCAAATCCTGTTTAGTTCCCATGTATTAATCCTGGTAATATCATTCCTACCCTTTCTGCTTGTATCACCATAAAACATTTATAATCATAGTTCAACACTGATACTGATCTATATGAGGATGGAAACCAGGATTCTTTCCCTTCCTTAAGAATTACTGAAATGACTGACTCTTTCCATGATTTTTAGTATCTCCCCCCTTTCATTATATTATTAGACAACCCTAACTAAACTCTGACTATCTGCTCCTTCTGTAATGCCCAAAACTCAGTTGGTAAACCATCCCTACCTGGTGATTTCCCTATTCTCATTTTTCCCCACACATTCAGTATTTTTTCTGCCTTAGTTTCCTCTGCCAACACCTTCCATTCACTCTCTTCCAACTCTGTCAACTCTGGCCACTCCCAAACTCTCTATATTTCTCCATCCTTCCATACCTCTCCCTAAGCCCTTCTGCTTGTTATATAATTCTAGATTGTAATCCTTAAATCTCTATAATAGTTCTCATAAATTCATCACTTTCTCTTCTTGGATCCCATCTCCCAGCTCATATACTCTCCTATTTACCTCCTGTTGTTGTTGTTTCAGTCTCATAGCTAGTACTTCTGCCAAACTATGGATTCAGCTTATGTAGAAACTTTCCACGTTTTTTCTTTTATTCCAAATTTGCTCATCTACTTGTCTTCGTATATATATATATATATATATATATATATATATATATATATATATATATTTAACTCTCTCTCTCTCTCCCTCACTTTTTCTTACAAGGGTCTCCTCTCCTCTATTTTTATCTTTCTGTATTTCTACCAGTTCTTCTCCCATTGCCTCTATCCTCTCCTTTTCTTTCTTTCCCTGTGAGCAAAAAATGTATTTGCCTCCAATTTGCCTACTGGCTATTAGCTATTATCTCTTTAACATTTGTCCACCCTACCAACTGTATATAATCCCTCATTAATTTCCATTCCCTAGGTAATTTCCTAACCTTTGGACCATTCTCTGCTTCATCTCTTTTAAACTACTGCGTTCCAGTTCTCCATGTTGAAACTTCATTATCAATGTAAATATAGTCCATATTTCTGATAGTAGCTTTAGGCAGAACATAAACTCAAACAATTGATATTTTAACGTCTTCTATAACTCCCTCAGTTCCAGTATACCTCCAATTTATTCTCATCTTTCATTAGGCAGATCTTCCTTAACATTACCACCACTCCTCTGTCTCCTTTTCCCACAGGAATAACTTACCACCACTCTATACCACCCTCTACCCAATTTTCTATGTTTTCCTCTCCTATGTAACATTTCTGACATAAATATTGATGCCATTTTTTTTAAGCAAGAAACATGTTTATTAAATTATTACTTATACCATAGGCTATCATACACTTAGAAAAATGAAAACAAACCATATTGACATAACCTTTTTCCAAGAATTATACATCGCAAACCATATTGACATAATTTTAGTTGCAAACATTATACATCACTTATAATCTACCCAATCATTGCCGGTCAGACATTACATAGCTCATTCACATCCTGCCTTCTTTTAAACCTCATTCCTACCCTGTATGTATTGGTCACACAATTCCCATTTTTCCATGTAATTTGTTCCTACCCCTTTCTAAAGATCCCAATCCCAGTTGTTTTATCTCTGCTACTATATTCACTACTTCTAGTACAGTTGGTTTAGACTTTGATTTTCATTTTTTAGTAAATGCTTTTTTTAGCACCTACCAGAATTAGACTCAGCAAGGCCCCCTTACTTTGTCTAGGCAAATCTGATTCTTTATCATAGAGCAGAAAAATCATTTTCCCTAGCTACACCAATTTGCTCACCCAGTATTTCTGATAGAGTAGTCTACATGGAAACTTTAAAGTCTGCTAGCTCATTACACTCCCAGAAAATATGTTCCCAATTACCTCTTTCTTTTCCATCACAACATTTGCTGTCTACCTGAGGAAAATTTTCTGGAGTCTACTTGGGGTATAACAGTACCTATGTAAACATTTCCAAGCAAAAATCCTAAATCTTCTAGATTTTGCTGCATATTTGGGAGACATACATACATACATACACTCAATGTGTCTTTGTGAATTGCTTATCAAATCTCTTCCCAATCCTTTCTAACCTCCTCTGATTGATTCTTATCATGTAATATTTTATATGCTCTACTAATTATTCCTTTTTACCAGCAGCTTCTGTTTAAGATTCTAGTAAAAACTCTACCAGTGCTGGTCTTTCATTTAGGACCCCCCCCCCCATTTCCTTCTCCTTGCCTGTACTCTGATATCAATCTTTGATAGGGAAGGCAATCTCTAACCTGCAGTCTAAATACATTCTTGGTGTCTTCTCATTCTATTACCTTTCCCGCTGTAGTTATTTGCTCCCTTGGTTCCTTTGCCAGTTTTCTCCAATAAATTCCAGCCCCCACTTGCCTATTATGTGTACCCCTAATTGCAATCATCCCTATCAGCAGAATCTCCTTTCTCAGTTCCCATGTTGACTGAGTTCTTTAAATACTTTCTGCTACTTTATGAATCTAATATTTTCTGTAGTTAGTGTTATTCTTCTTTTATTTATTATTTATTTATTTACATTTGTTGTCCGGGAGTGTCCGACTGGACGTAGGTCCATTTTCAGCGGAGGCCCGGGGAGAGAAGCTCCACAGATAAAATAAACAGACAGTAGTTACATTGGATTACATAGTGATTAACAATTTAACATAGCAATTAATTACAAACATATTTACAGATGAAGAACATAGTACATCAATAGACAACTAGAATCTTTATCTGCGAAGTACATAACAGACATTAACAAATTTTACAAGAAGTTCCTGCTGTATAATAAGTACTAGGCGTATGAGCATCTGAGTTTGCTATAATCAAGGTAGTTATTGGGGTGGAAAGAAAGGTAGTGGTTGGATGGGTTGGGTGATATTAGAGTGGGAGTTGCAAGGGCATAGCCAGCATGTTTTTAGGTGCGGTTTTAGTAAAGTTTTGAAGTGGGTGCATGATGGTACGGAAGTAATTGTGGGTGGGAGGGAGTTCCATAATTTGGCTATGGCGCAAGAGAATAGTGCTTCACCAGCAGAGTTATTGGCTTTAGTGATCTGCAAGTGATTTTTGTTGCTGGATCTTAGTGGTCTGGTGGTGCGATAGGGTTGGAGTAGATTCTGGAGGGATAGGACATTTAGTGGATGGTTTACTAGTTTATGGGTGAGTGATAGTTGATACCATTGAAGGAGGAGAGGGAGTTCAAGCCAGCCCAGTTCAGCAAGTGAGAGACAGTGGTGACTATGGTAGGATGCCCCTGTGGCGAATTTGGCGATTTTGTTGTAGCAGGTCTCTAGCTTGTTTAGATTGCATTGCCTTAGGTTGGCATATATTGGAGAGGCTTAAAGTAGGGTGGGTATAAGGTGGGAATTTGCTATTGAAATCTTTGCTGCTTTGATGAGAAGTTGCTTATTTCTTTATAACGCTCCTAGTTTTTTGTGGACTTTTTTATGGTCATAGATATGTGAATGTCAAATTTTAGTTTATTGTCTGTTTCCACTCCTAGCAATTTGGTGTGTTCAATTGGGTATATAGTGGTGTTGTCTTTTGCTATGATGTTAAAGTGAGAGTTGTTTTGAGTATGTTTGGTGGGTTGGAAGATGAGTAGTTTAGTTTTGTTTGGGTTGAGTATTAATTGGGCATTGGATAGCCAAGTTTCAACAGAGGAAAAGGCTTCCTGTGTGACTTTTTGCAGTTTGGGTAGGGACTGGGCTGAGCAGATGATGATTGAGTCATCTGCGTATTGTATGAGTGTACCATGTTTGGTGATAGAGGCTAGATTATTGGTGAAAACAGAGAAGAATACGGGTCCAAGGATGAATCCTTGGGGAACCCCTATGGAGACAGGTAGTTGGGGAGATGTGTCATTCTGCCATACAATGGATTGTTGGCGGTCAGACAGGTAACTCTGAAACCAGTTGGTGACTGATTGAGAGAAGGATAGGTTATTGAGGACAGAGATGAGTTGTTTGTGTGGGACCATGTCAAATGCTTTAGATAGGTCTAGGAAAGTAGCAGAGGAGAGATAGCCATTGTTTTTATGCTGAAGGATAGTGTTAGTAAAAGAGAGTAAGGCAGTGGTGGTGCTATGGTTTGGTCAGAAATCATGCCGAGTATTGGAAAGGAGGTTGTTAGTAAGGAGGTAGTCTGAGACCTGAGAATGTATGCATCTCTCTAGTATTTTGGAGAGTGGAGAGAAAATAGCTATGGGGTGGTATTTGGTTAGTTCTGTGGAGGGTCTGCCTTTGTGGATGGGAATTATATGTGATACTTTCCACAGTGTGGGAACATAACTTTGACAGAGATTGGTTAATCTAGATGGATACAGGGTAGGCCAGAGCATCAGCTGCGATTTGTAGGTATTCACTTGGGAGGTTGTCTGCTGCTAATTTGGTGGGCTTAAGTTTAGTTAAGA
Organism: Protopterus annectens; assembly: GCF_019279795.1. Lineage (NCBI taxonomy): Eukaryota > Metazoa > Chordata > Ceratodontiformes > Protopteridae > Protopterus > Protopterus annectens. The sequence continues at coordinate 76,157,563 of NC_056730.1, read as the reverse complement.
GTTTTTTTATGTTGGAGGTAGGTACAGGAGGAAAAAGAGAAGGCAGTGGGGAGATTACTAGTTAAAGGTGTGGGTTGGAGGGGAAGGGGGTTGTGTTTAGCTAGTGATAGTATGGTTTAAGTGAAGTGTGTGTTGAATGAGGTAGCAATATTTTTGGAAGAGTGAGGGATGTTAGGAGGAGGGGTACTGACTTTACCTGGGTGGAGGATGGAGTTTATGGAGGACCAGAATTGTTTGGGGCTGTGTTGGGAGGAGTCTAGGGCAGACTAGTAGTATTGGAATTTGTCCTGTTTAATTAGCTTTTTAACTCTATTGCGTAGTTCTAGGAATTTCTGTCTAGTTGAGGGGGTTTTGGTTTTGCGCCAGTGCTCCCAGGCTTTATCCCTGTTTTTCATTTCTGACTTAGTGGTTTTCTGTAGCCATGGGGAGGGTTGTGATTTCATTCTGGAAAGTCTTATGGGGACATGGTAATTAAGGATGCTCAGGAAGGTAGTATTAAAAAATTCAACTGCATCATCAAGACTGAGGTACTTTAGGGGATGCCAGTTACATTCTTTGAGGGATGAGATGAATGTGAGTGGGTTAAAGTTTAGTTTTTTACGTATTTGATGGTAGATGACAGGATTAGCTTGGTATAGGTATTTTTTGAGTAGGAATGTTGGGGAGTGATCACTGAGGCTATCTGATATGCGGCCTATTATATATGACTGGGGTCTCTTACTGACTAGTATCTAAACCAGGGAAATGTGCTTGGAGTTTTTTATTTATCCTGGTTGGCGACTGGACTAGTTGGGTGAAGTCATGAAGGTTTATATGATGGGTTGGATTGTTGCCAGAACAGGATTGCCAGTCAATATTGAAATCACCTAAAATGATAGTTTCTTGGGGGAGATGGTGGGTAGACCAGCTGAGGAGGTATTCTAGTGGAGGGATGTTTTGGCCAGGTGGGAAGTAGCACCCAATTATGTTGATGGTTTTGTTTTGGTTTATTTTGAGGTTGGTATATATTATTTCTTCATTGCCTATTTGTGGAGCTGATTATTTTAAGATCTGGATGTTTAGATGCTGTTTAAATATTATAGCTACACCGCCTCCTTTCTTGTTTAGCCGGTCTACTCTTAGTATGCCGTAACCAGTAGGGAGTATTTGCTCACTGGTAATGTGAGGTTTTAGCCAGGTTTCTGTCAGGATGACTATATCTGGGGAGTACAAGTCTATGGCGGCATGGAGTTCATGGACTTTGTTGGATATACTTCCAATATTTAGGCTTAGTAGAAGGAAGTCACTTGGCTTTCTATTGGCTGTGATATGGGAGAAGTTGTGGTTTCTAGTCTGATTATGAGGATTGGGGTTGGAGATGGTAGGGCCAGGGTTGGGGTGGATGTCTCCACTTAGGGCTAGTTTTGATATGCATGAGGTTATTAGTTTTCTCAGTTTTTGAATGTGTTTGCTTATTAGGGAAACTCTATGATTGTGCTCTGTGGGTAATAGGTATGGTGGGAGGGTTACTATGTTAAATTTTAGGGATGCTTTATGTTTGAGTAATATAGTTGGTAGAATATGCGGGGGGGTGCATAAGGATGGCTTTTGAGTTGGTGGGAGGGGAGCTGAGTGGTGGTGTGAGCAGTAGTACAGTGGTAGTGGTTGAGTGGGGGAATGATGGAGCTTTGGTAGGATGTAAGATATGCAAGGAGAGTGCATGCAGTGAGCATAGGTAAGGTATGCTTGTACATGTTAGTTGAGGAGTTGATGAGTTGAGTTAGTTGAGTTAGTTGAGGAGGTCTTCTTAAAGACCTACATCCAAAATCCCAGTCTCTCCTTGTTTCTTGAGCTTCCCCCTGTTTCATCATCATCCCTTTCCACTTTGAATTATAGTTTTCTGCTTGTGCTATGTGTAGGAGCCTTAACTGTGTAGCTCTGAAATAGACCTTCAAATCAAGTAATCTCAATCCACCTTGTTCTTTTGGAAGAATCACCTTATCCCACTTGACTCTTGCTGTCATCCACTCAGATAAAATCCTTCAGATCTTTATTAACTGCTACCCACAATTTCTCCTCTAGCTGATAAACATATGCCTGACCTGTATAAGACTAAAGGGACTAAAAACATTTTAACTGCTTGTATCTTACTATCAATATGCATATAACAGAGCTTCTAATTTTGCAGTTCTTCTGTTATCTTTTGTTTAGTCTCTTCCCACATATCCTTAGCTGCCATACCAGAATCATTTTAATCCATACTCCTAAGTACTTCATTTTACCATGCCCCTCTAAATATGGATACTGCTGAACCAATTTGTGTGTGGGTACATAATTTACAGCTATTGTCTTTTTTTATTATTCATTAATTTTGTATCCCAAAAAGATCTGAAACTGTCTCAAAATGTGCCACAACATTGACGTCCTTTTCTGGTTTTATCAGGTTTAAAATAATATTATCTGCAAATAGACCAGCTTTTTGACTACCATACCAAACATATCATTGAATTTCTGAGTCCTGTATTTTCTTTCCAAATGGTTTTAAATATAATGCAAATAACAAAGAGGAAAGAGGACACCTCTGCCTGGTTCCTCTGCTCAAGCAGAAATTATCACAGAGGAACCCACTCACTTTAATTTTCACATCTAATTTCTCATATATCCTCCTAATTAATCTTATAATTATATCAAGGAATGCAACTGTTTCCATTGCCCTGCTCATAAAGTCCCAGCTTATTCTGTTAAATGTTTTCTCTGCATCAAGACCCACCAACAACAGTGGTATTTTCTTACATTCTGCTTCCCTCTGCATCATCAAAGTTCTATTAATGTTATCAAATGTTTGCCTCCTCTCCACAAAACCTCACTGATCCATATCTATCACTTTTGCCATTCTTTTAGCCATTATAGACATAAACACTTTATGATCATGATTTAGTATTGAAACTGGCCTGTATGAAGCTGGATCCGATTGGTCTTTACCCTCTTTAGGTATTACAACCACCACCACATTCTCTGTTGTTGTTGGTACTTCACTGCCTTTTAAAATGCTATTAAACAAAATCTTCGAGATCTTTGTCATTTTTTTACCCCCCAACTTCCAAACTTCCACAGGAATACCATCTACTCCTGGAGACTTTCCTGTGGATTGGTTATATATGACCATTTTTATCTCATCTCCTCCTATCCTAACTGTTTATAATTGAGCCTCATCCACTTCTAACCTTGGCATATTTAATTCTTCCATAAACATTTGCATTTGTACCTTTTCTTGATTTCCATATTTTTTTCTGCTTTATAAAGACTCACAGAATTTCCAAAATACTTTGTGTACCTCTACAGGATCTCTTGTTACCTTCCTTGTTATAGGCTACCTAAGCTTGATGACAGCTCTTTCTACTTTCTGTTACCTGAGTCATTGTGCTAAAAGTTTTTGTGCTCTAGAGTTATTGAAAAAACAAGTGCTTAGCAACAATCTTTCTAAACTCATGCATATTATTGAGGTAGTTCCTTATTTTCTATTTAGCATTCTGCAGTTGTTCATCTTCTTGTTCTATGAGAGTTCCCCTATTTTGCAATACTTCAACATTTGGCAGTCCCTCTAAATAATTCTTGTTACTTCTTAACTGTATCTCTCCTTCATTTCCAACCTATTTTTAAATTCCACTTTAATTTTATCCTACTCCCTAGCTATATTTTCTGAAGAAATCTTTCTTTTCTAACAGCACCTGAATAATTTCCACTATCCATTCCTTAAATTCCTCTCTTTTTAACAGATAGGTGAGAGGCTCCAGTGTTGCATCTTTATTTCATTACCCTGTGTTTTTATTTTAGTTATTGGCTCATGATCTAAAATAGTTATTGGGTGTGCATCAGTATTTTTAATTAAATCCTGTGAAATATAAATTATGTCTAGCTTAGTCCTGTTTTTGCATCTTAGGAAATATGTAAAATCACCCTGAACACCCAGTACTGAATTCACATCTTTCATGCCAAATATTTTCTTTAAGGTCTTCAAAAATCTACCCTCTTCTTATATTTTCCATTCTCAGCCCCCCAGACACATTCACTGCTGCAACTCAAATTCCAGTCCCCGCCTATAAGTAATATGGCTTACTAAAAGCTGATTATTTCTCCCAGAATTTTCTTAAGCTCCATTATAGCAGTTTTAGGTGGAACATAAATACATGCCAGTGTAATCCTCCTCCCTTGCCAGTAGCCCCCTAGTACTACAAATCTACCATTATTATATTTTTTATCCTCTTCTATCACTGTTGGAACTCCTCTTGCAATTAATATAAGAACTCCTCTTTTCCATTGTCCCAGATATTCTACTGAATAACCACCCTGAAAACCTTTCTTTATCAAATTCACACATTCAGTTCTTTCCAATTGTGTATCCTGTAGCATAGCTATTTGCTATAGTTCACTACTTTTTATTTTTTGTATTTCTGTGAGACCATTAACATTTAAATACATTACAGAAAGCATCATTGTGTTAAAAATATCATTCCCACCTTTTATGTGTAACAGCAGTTTTGTTAAATGTCTAGTTCCAGCTTTTGTGTTACATGCATACACTGTTTGGCAAGTTGACATTTTATACAGTTATTTCTTGGCATATCCATTTGAGCCTATGTCATATCTTACAAAACTTGTTTTGTTTTATTGAAAGCCCTCAAACAAAAAACAAACACACTGTTTAAAACAAAAGTTGTGGAGCGAGAAGTAAGGAAGACACGTACTCAGTAGAATTGTTAAGCGCTTTTCGTTTATGTGTAACAAACTTCATCAGACAATACACAAATGAAAATAATCAGTTTAAGTACAAGTTAAAACCTTCAATTACCCTATCAACTAGCTTGTCAAGACAGGTGGAAGATGCCCATTTTTAAAAACATTCAAATGGTATAAAACACTTATAACAAACCTAAAATTAACTCAGTACATAATATTATCAAATTCTATTAAGCTGATATAATATTATTAATAATATTAAATGATTAAGAATATTTATTACTCATTGTTCTGGTGTATATTCTTAGACAACCTAAAAAAAGCTAAAGAAATAAAAAAGATTCTTTAGCGTACTCGACTTTTTAGTTTTAATATACTGCTGATAGTACACCCCTCATTAAGCCCTGATAGGGTATAGGCGTTCAATCTAATTTGCCATGTTAATTCCAGTTCTTCTAATCTAAGCTCTACTGGTCCACCTCGTAGTCTGGTGTTAACCTGATCAATCACTAAAAACTTGAATTGATGGTCAGGGAAATGAACCACATGTTTTGCCAGTGCATTTTCAAGTTTGTTTTTTTATTGCATATAAATGCTCATACACACGGTTACGTAACTTCCTCTCAGTCTTCCCCACGTAGTAAGCAGGGCATGACTGACACAGAGCAAGGTATACAACCATTGTAGAGTTGCAATTGTTTCTCAGTTTTAAGAAAAATTGATGGTGGTCCACAGAAAATCAATTAGATTCTAAAATGTGGGCACAGTAGTTGCATGATTGGCATTTAAACATTCCTGGTGTTTTTACAAAGTTGACTTTTTTGTTTTCACAAAATTCCTTCAAATTCTTACCCCTTCTATAAGTCACAACGGGGTGTTCTCCTACTCCTGCATATACTCTATTGTCCCCTTTAAAAAGATTCCAATTCTTTGCTAAGATTTTAAAACAGTCGCTACTATTCACATTGAATGTTGTAATAAAGGATGTAGTGTAGGAATTACTTGAAGGGGTAGTCACGATCGTGGAAGATGTGTGTAAGTCAACTAAGTTATTCAAAATAGGAATGTAAAACTGTGTGTATCGTTTAATCGTTACTTTGCTTACTATATCATCTATAAGGGATTCAGGGTACCCTCGACAAAGGAACATCTCTTTAAGAAAATCACATTCGTCTTCAAATGCTTTGTCTAATGTAGTGATGCGAGCTGCACGTACTAGTTGACCTTTAATAATAGATCGTTTTTGAAAGCGAGGGTGGCAACTAGAAAAGTGTAACATAGAGTTACAGTAGGTGTTTTTTCTGTAAATTGATGCTACCCAAATATTAAGAGTAAGGTCTTTAGTTAATAAAATGTCTAAATAGGATATAGATAAAGAATCAAAAGTGTGTGTAAAATGCAAGAAGGATGTAGTAGTATTAAGAAGGTTGACTAATTCCAGACTGACTTTGACATCTCCATCAAGTAAAATAAAAATGTCATCAAGAAAGCGTGTATAATAAATAATACGGTCTTTGAAAGTACTGTTGTGGTATATGTACTGGTGTTCCCAGTGGGCCATTACCATATTGGCGACACTGGCCCCACACGGGGAACCCATGGCGACTCCAATTTTTTGTAGGTAGAAGCCTCCTTCAAAAGTAAAAAAATTGTTGTCTAAAATTAAATCCAGAAGGTCAGTCACCATGGTAACTTCACTCACAGGGCTACCTTGTAATTTTAAGGTTTCACTCACCCATTCTAAAGCGATGTCTTGGGGAATACACGTGTAAAAATCTTTAACATCGATGGTTAGAAAGTTGTAACTAGGGTTGAATTCTAACTCATTTATGTTCTTCAAAAATGACAGAGTCCTTGCAAATTTGTTTTATGTTCACTAAATATTTTTGTAGAATAGAATCTACCACCTTAGCACATGCATAGGTAGGGGACCCTCTACTATCCACTAATGGTCTCATAGGAGGATTGGTAAGGTCCTTGTGGATTTTAGGTATCCCAAATAAGCAAGGAAATCTTGGATAAGTAGTAAGCATGTAATCATACATATTTTGAGAAATTCTTCCCTCAATAAACATTTCTTCTATGGCGTTCTTAAACCATAGGCTTTGTTAATTTCAGAAAGAGAACTAACGGAGTAAGAAGGCGAGTCTAGCAAACTTAACATCCTATTCGAATAGTCGCTGTTGTTAAAAAATAACAGCTCCTCCACCTTTATCTGGTTTACAAACCCTGATGTTGAATTTCAAAAAGTCGAAACACTCTTTTTCTTTATAATAGTTGACATTATTATAGTGTCCAGACCTGTTTAAATTGCGAATGTCTAATTCGTATATCTGTTCAAACATTTTTAGTAAGGGGTGAAGGGGTGGATTAAAAGTGCTGGTTATCCGAAATTGGTTAGTTTCGTTAATAGTGGAAGTTCCCAAAATCAAATTTAGATTTAATTTTCTTGTGAAAAGTTTCAAATCTTTTATGGTTTTCACTATATCCATTCTTTGTGATGGCACATAAGTATACCCCTTAGATAACAGTTCAATAAGTTCAGGTGGAATAGCTATTTGCGAAAAATTATACACTGTAAAATCACGGTTAACATTGTAAAGTAATACAGGTGTACTGGGTTTGGAAAACCCTGCTTCTGTATGTTCTAGTAACTCTACATTATCTACTACGCTTTCATTACAAAAATCAGAACCACAGAAGGAAAAACAAGGATCATTGTTAACTACTGACATAGAAATACCATAGTCCATTTCACAAGGTTCACTGTATATCAGTTGTTCCTTTGTTTTTTCTTTTGGCCAGTGTATCTGGCTGGTTGCTTCTGTCTTGCCCCTAAAAAATTAGGGTCAGTAGATCTCAAGTTATAATGACCCGAATAGTTATTCTGTTGTACACCTTCATTTTGGTTAACAAATGGTGGAGCTAAAACATGTTGTGAAGAAGCAGCTGTTGAAAATTCTTCTGGAACAAAATTAGCTTCACCAACAGTGTTGTTAACATTATAGTTAGACTGACCAGATTGTTTATGCCCTTGCCATGATTGAGCCGCTGAAGGTTTTGGGTACGCTGTACCTTCATTGTAAGCCTTGAAGTCCCTGTCCAATTTTCTAACTTTATTGGACTTCAACTTGCACAATTAAGTATCAATGCTAGTAAAGATTCTGTTATATTCGTATTTATAACGTGCAAATTCGTTGTCCAACTGAATATTTTCATTAAGTTCACAAACTAACTTAGTAAGTTCGTCTACGGACAAGGAATAATGCTTACACATTAATTCAATCAATTCCAACCCTTGGCGGTTAAACAGGGCTACAATATCTTGGTGAAATTGTGAGTTGGCAATTAATCCCGTGGGATATTGCCAACGCCTAAGGCCCTTTGGCACAACTTTGTGTTTAAGGCATTCATTAAAATACGAGATCTCTAGTTGAGTTTTCCTCAGTTTCACTAAAAGTTTATCTAGTTCTGTTAAGTTATTAGATATTGACAGTCCTTTATTCACACCCTTGTTGTTAAGTTGGGCGTTTACATTTTCTGCATTGAAAAATGTATTATTAGCCAACCAGTTGTTAAGGTTAAAGTTATTACCTGTTAGAGAATTGTTCAGTGAAACTGCTTCTGGCGGTTTGTCTTTTGAACCCACCATCGAATAAGGCTGCAACGGAGTAAAGGCTGCATCGCTACTGTTCATATAATCCATAAGGTTAGTAGCAGACTGCCCTGAAGAGCGTGGCAAGGATTGTACTTTGTTTTGTCCTGTCGGCATACTCCTTTGGCCACAAGGAACACTGTAAGATGATTCAATAGAGGGTTCGCTACATTCTACTTCAGGAACGTCTTGCACTACGTTGTTGATCCTAACCACTTCACGTGAAACCGGTAGTTTGCAAGCGTCTACCTGCTGTTCGAGTTTATCCAAGCGGGTTAGTATGTTGTCCAAATGCACTATCAAAGTGTCGAGCTTTTTGGTATCCGAAATAAGATTTACACCATTAGATTCACTACTTTGTTTTAAAACACAGGGTGTTTTATCGAATTGCGTGCCAATATCCTCCAGTTCTGCCCCAGACGCCATGAACAGACTCCAATAACCACAAAGGCAAAACAAACTGTTTAAAACAAAAGTTGTGGAGCGAGAAGTAAGGAAGACACGTACTCAGTAGAATTGTTAAGCGCTTTTCGTTTATGTGTAACAAACTTCATCAGACAATACACAAATGAAAATAATTAAAATAAAAAACACACACCTCAACAGCCCCCTAACTTAACTTAATATTAACATGCAAAACTATGTACATCTTCACATATTGAAGTTTTACCTCCTAACTGGAACAAGTGACCCAAACTGACAGCCACATTCACAAAACTGGGTTAACTTTTCCCTGCGTGCTCTGTCCTCTAATTCTATTATTTTTTGAAACATATCTTCTTGAGCAGTGTTATATTCAGCAAGCCTTTTTTTCCTTTTGACCTCTGATTTTTGCAGTTTTATCAATGCATCTGAATATCTGTTTAAAGTGTCTTCCATTTTTTTCCAGCATTTTCTTATTTGAGTTGATATACTATATCAATGTTTTGTTTATTTTAATCAGGTTTGTGTACAATTGTCTTATATTTTCCTCTAGGTTACTGGAAGTCATGTCTAGAGCTTGCACTGCTTTTTGTTGAACAGCTGAAGTACTCTTTCCAGTCAGTGTTTTTCCTCACTTTTTCTAGCAGATTTTTCTTTCAGGTCCTCTGTATTTCTTTTTCCTGGCATTCAGGCAGTGCATTTACTAGTCATTTACTGAAATTTTCTCAGAAATATAAGTGCACTGTCTTTCTCTTCTGAGTTTTTGTTTTCACACTGGAAGAGCTAAAATTAAGCTGCTAGTCAATGTGCACCGGTCTTGGAAGTTCCTAAACACCAATGCTTTTGTTCTCATTATATGTTCTACCATTGTCTGTCTCTCTCCTTACTTTACCCTCAAGCCCATTAACACTCCAGGATCTACATTCTAACCTGAAGTTTACAGACATTCCTCTTAAATATTATTGTCCTTCCCTTCCATCACAGACAGGCATCTAATAACCTTCACCCTGTCACTTCTTTCCCTACCACAACCTCCCTACTATTTCCCCTTCATCCTTTCTTCTCCACCATTTGATTGATGCCTGTCATCAATCCTCTCTTACACCCCATTTCAACAACTTACCTTTGTGTAAATCTACCCTCCCACTTAATTCCCCTTGACTTAAAATCTAAAATTATATACATATATATATAAATAAAGGTCATGTCTTCAGAGCTTTTCCTTTTTTATATGGGATGCCTTGTCTCCCATATCTCTGCCATAACTATGGCAGTGCTACTTCAACTTCCTGGTCCCTTTCCATACACATTTCATCTCTTCTCAGTGCACCTTTTCTTGCATAATCAATTTCTGAATTTATCTATCATATTTCTCTTCCTTGCCCTCTTCTTAGTCCCATCAACTATCCCTTCAGTTTCAGCCAGTTCCTAGTTCTCCATCAATCCCTTCTCTTTCTCAGCTCTGCTCTGCTCAGCTAACATAACAACCTCCTTCTCACATCTTCTAGTCCCTACACCTGACATTCACCATAGTCGTTCACTCCTACCTCTTCTTTCACCCATATTCCTTCAATATCTGCATTAATAGTATGTGCTCTGTATATATTCAGTCATCCCCATTGTGTTCTATGCATGTTCAGATCATCAAATCTTCCATTACTCTATGACACCTCTAAAAGTCCTCCTGTTCCTCTTATTTAAAATATCAAATTGCTTAACTCCACTCAATGTATTCCTTTAACACCTGTGTCTTACCCTGCCTTCTACCTTATCTTCTTGTAGTAATATCCTTTTTTGTTATTAACCTAGCATCCTCTCATAGTAAGCTTTTGTCATCTCTTCTGACCATAGTCATCATACAAACAGTTTTACATTATGTCCCCTCTACTACCTTTCTACCACCCCCCCCCCAGCACTGTGTTCAAAGCCTCCAATTCCAGTAATATATTTCTTGTGAGCTGCTTCTTTCCCTGTTTCAGTCTGGCACATCAATTAATGTCCCTCATGTACTATTATACATTCCATGAGCCCCTATTTTGATTAACAAATCATTCTGTTACCTACAACAACTTCAGATTCATGCTTTTCCTCTTATCACATACATACATACATACACACAATACAGTGCTTAGACTCTATAGCCTTCTAAGAGCACTGATACATGCAGTGGAGATTCATGCACCCTCTCACCAGCCCAATCATTCAAATTATTCTTAAAGCAGTCCGGGCCCTTAGCTGATCTTGTATGGAGAGGCAAGTTATTACACAAGTGGGTCATTTAACAGTTATATATGAATGTCTTGCAGATCATTTATCCAGTTTTGAAATAAACTTTGTGTTATTATGTTTAAAAGTTTTACTGTTGTTATTGATTTCAATATCAAAGAAAGCTTGTAAGCTAACATCATGAAAGGATTTATAAGCTAAAATAAATTTACCTCAGAAGTATCTGTAACTAAATGAATCTTAAGGATCTCAGAATGCTTAACTCTATCTGTCTATTCCAGCAACACCACTGTCTTATGTTCTTAGGCATTTTACCTTCTTAAAATAGGTGTCTTCATGCTAATTAACCTATCTTCCACTCATAACACACTTCTACTCCTCCCTGCTAACCTTACTCAGATTACTGAATATCTTACAGTTCCCTCTATGACTTTTCTACCATGGCCCCCCTTTGGTATTTTGTTCAAAGCCTCCAATTCCATTAAAATATTACCTATGAGCTGCCATTTTCTAGGTTCATAGGTGTTTACAAGGCTAACAACCACAAGGGGCTTTTTAAGCCTAGCCATGCATCCGAATCTCTGACAAGTTCTGATACCCTTGATAAGTGTAAGTAGAGGCTTAGGAGATGAAACATTTACAAGCTAGGGCCTGGGAGATGAACCATTTACAGGTTGACTATATCCATTATAGACATAGGTGCCAAACCAGGGATTAAGTTCCTGTTCCCCATCCAATTGTCCAGGTTGCAGTTGAATTGGGTTAGGGAGGAACTCTGCTTCACATGGATGAGGAGCCTATACTAGAGACAGGTTAATCTGAGAAATATACCTGTCTCTCCAGCAGGTCCTACTTATATCACAGGCAAGGTTTAAGTCTTTAGAATGGGTAATTCTGGTGCTGCTTTTTTGCGTATATGCAGGAGGTTCATCAGAGTGGGGTCTGACAATGCCCTGTATGTCAGGCATAGATCTCCCCTCAAAAGCCTGTAGGAAACAGTGTACAGGGATAGAGCCCTGAAGCAGTCTACATAGGACATTTTACTAAAACCCTGTATTCATTTAGTGAGGAATTTCTGTGGATGTTTCAGTTGTTGGATATGCCTGGTTAGGTACATACCAAAGGGGGCATTGTAAATGATAGGTCTGGTGAATGCTGAATACAGTCGAACAATGACTTCCTTGAACTTTGATGCTATACCTTTGTTTATAAGTTGCACAGCATAGAATAATTTCCTCACTGTTGTAGATATGTGATGGTCAAAGGCTAGATTGCTATATATGTGTGTCCCTAAGTTCCTGACTACTGGGCCAACTCTAAGGGGTGTGTTGTCAATATGATAGTTACCAGGGATGGATGACTTCCCGAAGGATACTATTATGCATTTCTTGGCATTTGGTTTTAGTCCATAGCTCTGACACCAGTTGTGTGTCTGTGTCAGCCCCTCCTGGAGAGCATTTGTGTCAGTGTGGGATTCAATGACCGCTCCTAATTTGCAATCATCTGCAAATTTAGTCAGAGACCACTGACGTTGGCCTTGACTTCAGAGAAGTAAATGCCAAAAAGGAGTGGTACAAGGACTGATCCCTGAGGGACTCCACTCATGAATGACTGGCACATCTATTTAATTTCCTTCTTTTGCTACTGCTCATTCTGCTAGTCTCTATGTCATCTATGTCTACTCTGTCTGAATGTGCCTAGTACAACCCGCTGCCTATTATTTTATAATGCTCACCCATTGTCTTAACTCTTAGCTACCCTTCCTTGCCATAAGGAAAAAGAAAAAAAAATAAAGAATACTTGCTACATTTCACATATTCATTCATCTGGTTACCTAGTTTTCATTCCCATCCCTAATGACATGCGCAGGTTTTCATCCTTAACAGGATACATCATCCCGCTTCCTGATACAAAGATTAATAACAGTTGCCTTACATTTTTCACTGTTACCACCTTCTCTTGTCACATGTTGGTTAAGATATTTGCCTTACAGGCACAGAGTGCAGGGTTTGATTCTCACATGGGATAATTGACTCTGCTTAAAATGGCCCACAAGGACAGTTAGACTAGTACTAATCTATGAACACTATTTATGTATATAGATGATGCTTATGTTTTTCCATTCCTCCTTCACTTAGTATCGCCAAATTCAACTATTCCTCCAAAGACCCCCTTTCAATTTTTCACACATAGTATGCCATCTTCAGTGTAGCAAATAGAGAAATGTGCTATTGCCTATATTTCAATTACTTTTTGCTGTTACATTTGAATTATTTAAACTATATCCACCTACCACCTTTAGTTCTTTGGAGTGAACTACACCCTTTACCCTTGCTGGTAAAAATGTTACCTTCCTTCTCAACCACCTCCATTATTGTGCTCCCACATGTGCTTTTCTGTAATTTATGATGTGGATGCCCTCCCACAAGCAACTTTAAGTAGGCTCTTCTATATACATTATGAATAGCCATGTCTCCCTACAGCAGATTCTACCTCTATCCCCTTTACACATATTTTTTCATTGTAACATGAAAAAGAATACATCATTTACAAGCCTAACTATATATCCAAGTATCTATGAGAAAACATGCTTCTCCCACCTTCCCTCTGCATGCATCGATGGTGTAGCATTTATAAACTAATCCTTTAAAGGAAACATTCAGTATAGTCTCTTACAGGTGTTGCTACTTCCAGTTTTGTTTTTGTGAGTCTATTTATCAGGATCAGTTTTAAGTCGGATATAGTGGGTTAAAAAAAAGTGGGCCCTCAGAACAAAAGTTCACGTACTCTGTCCCCATGTCCATTACTATTACACTTGTATGAGTGTACAGATTTCATTTTTTTCACATCCATGTTCATATTTTAGAATCCAGCCTGTATATTAAGTCCACCTATGAGCATTAAAAAATATAGAGAAAAAAGAAACAGAAAAAAATAGGAGAAAAATGCAAACACAAGTCCTCTCAGATCTTTCCAAACCAATCATTTTATTCCTCTTCCGATATGTCAACAAATGCCGCTACTAGTTCTCCATTGCTGTCTCCTGGATATTTTTTCTCCTATTTTCTTGGATGATGTCCACTCTGTCTTTCCGTCACTACTGTCTCTGGAACAGTGGAAAATAACCAGACCCAATTATACTTCTCTGCTATTGATTATTCCCCTTTCCTACCAATTTCTCGTGGTCCTTCGTTTCCTGCCCTAGGCTCTGCCAATAATTTGCAGGCTTCTGGATGAAGGCTACAGCTTCCTAGGCTTGTATAAACCTGTATAAAAGATTTTGCTGCTCCATTGGAAGTAATGCTCATGATGGCAGGATATAAGGGATGCCAGTGAATTCCCCTAGCTTTACAGGCTGGTATCACTGGCAGATATAACTTCTGCTCCTTCTATGTTTCATATGAGTAGTCTTGCTCTATAACCACTCTGACTACCTCAACCATCAACTGTTTCCTGGGCTGCCAAGCTTAATTCAGTATTCCTTCTTTAAGCTCATAGTATTGCAAGTGTACAATTACCAGATACACACTTCTAGTTCAATCTGCTAATGATATCCATGAAGTCCAGTGGGTTCTCTCTATATTAATTTTCAATTCTGGCAGTTCCATCCATTGTTCTGTCCACCTTTTTAATGCATCTTTGCAGTTTTGCTACTCTAGCCATTCTGGAATTTCAATTATTTTGATGTTCTTCCTTCAAGCTCTGTCTTCTGGGTGAGTGAGTTTCACTTTGACACAATCTGTTTATGTTTCTGCAGCCTTCATTCTGACTTTTATTTCCATGTTCTCATCTATCTTTGTTTGTAAAATATTTAAGTGTTCATTGAGCCCAGTTTGCAGTTCCTTAATTTTCCTTTCTTGATTCTGTATGCTGCCTTGCCTCCCTTTAACAATCTGATTTCAGACCAGATGGCTATTAGGGTAATGGGGTCTTCCTGTTCCTTCTCCATTTCTCATTGCTCAGACATCAAGCCATATTCTGCACCTTGTGCTGCTCCATTCTTTTTGGATTCAGAGTCATCCAGCTCCCTGCACTGTCATTTTCTACAGGAACTTTCTTTTTTATTTATAAATGCACTGATTTAACTCCTGTCTTTCTAGACAGTGCAGAGCACAGGGAAGCATGTACGTTTCAAAGTTCCCCATACTGGAAGTGTCACTTCTGAAGAAATTTATATATTCCCTAATGACTCCCAAATAATTTATACTACCATTTCCTTAAATTCCTCTTTTTCGAACAAGTAACGTGCCAGTCTCTCATTTTTACTTCATTACCCTGCATTTTTAACTTAGGTGGTGGTGCTGCAGTAGTGTTGTCGCCTCACAGTAAGACGCTGTCTGGTTTTATTCTCAGCTAGAGCGTCTTCTTTGTGAAGACATGCGTGAATGGGCGTACCTTCGTTGAAGGTTGTGCATCAGGGCTGGTAACTCGACACGTAAAAGTCAACTACCAATCATTAGCGGACCAGAGTTCCGCTGTGGCGACCCCTAACCAGGAAAAGCCAAAAGACACAACAACAACAACCCTGCATTTTTAACTTAATTTTTTCTTGGTATATGATCTGAAATAGTTACAGGATGGCTGTCAAAGCTTTCAAATAAATTCACATATCTCTAAAATATAAATTCTATCCAGTCTAGCCCAGTTATTGTACCTTTGGGAATAATATGTAAATTCTGTCTGAGTTCCTACTACTGCATTCATGTTTTCATTACCAAATATTTTCATAAAATGTTTCAGAAATCTACCCTCTGTTGTTATATTTTCCCTTCTAGGTCCTCCAATACATTCTCACTATTGCAAATGAATTTCCATTCCCTACCTATAAGCAATATTCCTTGCCAAAAGCAGATTTTCTTAAACTCTATAACTGCATTTTTTGATAGAATATAAATCCATGGGAACATAATCCTCCTCCCTTGCCAAATAGCCCCTTAGTATCACAAATCTAACATTATAATCTTTTTTCCTCTCCTCTCATTATTGGAGTGCCGGGTCTATATCACTTCATTGAAGTGACACTTCAGCGAATGGCATTTCATCAAAAATGCTGTTCATTGAATTTCGCTCATGTGGGTGGCTGAGCGCCCCCCCCCCCCACATTAATTATATATACAAACTCTGAGATCGCACTACAGTAGGGAAAGGGCAAATTTCCCAGTCATTACTGTACTGCGATCTCAGTATGAGCAGTTTGATGAATGGCATGTTTGATGTAAGTGCACTGAAAATGCCATTCTCTGAAGTGATTTTTCACTGAACTGATAGGGACCCTGGAATTCCTATAACAATCAATATTATTGCTCACTTTTTCCTTTGTCCATGATAATCCACTAAATCTCCATCCTGAAATTCTTTCATTGTAAAATTTACATGCTCATTTCTTCCCCAATGTATTTCCTGCAGCATTGTTACGTGCACTCTGCATTTCTTAATATAAACTAATTAACGCAAATAACAAATAGCAAAAAAAGAAGGAAATAAATGGTGTAAAATTCACTAGTAACCACCAAACATACACCACTGGAAAGCAGAGTCCTTGGACAAATGGAAATACTTGAATAAATGGAAAAAATGTCTTTAATTAACGCACAGTCAAGCACAGAAAAGTGTGACAAAAACATTTCTGTGCTTGACTGTGCAATAATTAAAAAGATTTTTCTGTTTATTCAAGTATTTCCGTTTGACCAAGGGCTCTGCTTTCCAGTGGTGTATGTTTGGTGGTTGCAAATAACAAATAAACAAAGTGTAAACCTGAAAGAAATGGCTTTAGCTCTAATGGATAAGACACACAATTTATTATTAAAAAATAAAAACAATAAATTTCATAAGCACTTTCATATCTCCTAAATATTGTATGACTTCATCAGATGAAATATTACAGTCACTCTCCTTAAAAAGGAACAAATCACATGATTCTAATTCATAATTAATCCAATAAAATAATTGCAGCATCTTAAAAAACATTTAAAAGAAACATAATAGTACTCCTAAAAATATAACTAACCAAAAAATACATACATATTAATAAGAATCTCACATCCTAAAACACAAAGAAGAAATATATTTGAACAATGTAGAAAAAAAAAAAAAAAAAAAAAATATATATATATATATATATATATATATATATATATATATTGATGGTTGAATGATGTAAAAAATATATATATATATATATATATATATATATATATATATATATATATATATATATATATACACACACACACATGTTACCTACCTTGAGCTTTTAGTTTTAATAAACACCCGCGTGATGCCAACTCATTTAGGATTTAAGCCTGGCCATACTAATGCATTAAAACATAAAATCCAGAACAATTCTCACCTTTTTTAATGTAAAGCCCAAGGTCCACCCCCTAATATTTTGTTCCACTTTCTCAGTAATAATAAATTTAAAATTATGTCCTGGAAAATCACTGATATGTTTATATAGAGCATTAGTCATTTTTTTCTTTTGAATTTCATAAAAATCCTCTTACATCCTATTCTTAAGTCTTCTTTTGGTTTTTCAATATAATATGCAGAGCATAATTAACAAAGGGCTCCATAAATAACACCAGTAGCATTACAATTATATTTACCATAATCTTAAAATGATAGCCATTGATTTCAACAAAATCACCAACATAAACAAATTTACAAAGGGTAGAGCTACCACATGTTCTCATGCAGACATTTATATTACAGCTTTTCCTATTAGTGTATTCCAACAGACTTTTAAAATTAGACCCTCTCCTGTAATAATAGGTCTGTCCCCAACTTTATTTTTAATAGAACGGTCATCCCAAATAATGCTCCAGTTTTTAAAATTATCTGTTTGATCAATTCATTGTCTAAAGTAAAAGCACTGATAAAAGAAAGCTTAAATTTCTCCCTTCCATATTATCCTTTGTAGATAAATCTTGGGAAATATTAGGAGCCAAGGGGGAAAGAATGGGTAAAACATAGTTATGACGTCTCTTCATGACTACTCCATCATAAGATTATCAACAAAAACTGTAGGATAGTCTCACCTAAAAAACATGGATCTTAGCTCACATTCTATCAAAAAGTCTTCAAAAAAGGATATCATACCCGCCGCCCTCACAAATTGTCCTTTTACAACCGATTTTTTCTGCATTAGAGAATGGGAGCTAGTGAAATGTAAAAAGCTATTAGAATAAGTAGGTTTCCTTTACATTTTTGATATGTATGTCTTATTAATCATATATTTTTGCAGAGCTACATCTAAATAATTAATATTTTACCTACTTCATAAGAAAATTTTAGAAATTCAGTAGTATCCAAAACACAGTAGTCACGAACAAACAGCTTTAATGAAGCTTTCGGGTCTACACCCTTCATCAGCACATAAAATCAACTTATACAAACCACATTTAAATAGAGGAACATTTGAAAATCACATGAACAAGCCAGCCATTCAGATAAAGACCCAAATTAATTATGCAAATTATTTAAAAGCACATCATACCTAAATTTCTTAAATACTCTATTATACTTATAAAATACATATATAAAAAATATATACATATACTTAAACCATCCATATTAAAATAAAATGGGCATTAGGGGTGGTGATCTAGATAATATTCTGTTATTGAAGGAATATGAATGGATAGTACGTCTACAGGCTGATAAACCTCCGGGCCTAAATGGGTCAGTAAGTATAAAACCAGTGTTAGTTAAGCGACAAAGGGAGAATTTATGAGAATTCTTTTGTCTTATCATTTTTTCTAATGTTCCTTATATTTTATTTTAATATGGATGATTTAAGTATATGTATATATATTTTTATATATGTATTTTATAAGTATAATAGAGTATTTAAGAAATTTAGGTATGATGTGCTTTTAAATAATTTGCATAATTAATTTGGGTCTTTATCTGAATGGCTGGCTTGTTCATGTGATTTTCAAATGTTCCTCTATTTAAATGTAGTTTGTATAAGTTGATTTTATGTGCTGATGAAGGGTGTAGACCCGAAAGCTTCATTAAAGCTGTTTGTTCGTGACTACTGTGTTTTTGGATACTACTTGACATTTTCTGATCTAGTGTATTTTCATGGAGAAATTCAGTAGTACCATTCAGATAGCCCAAAAATTCAGCTATCAATCTTTTGCCTTTCCTCCACATGATAAAAATATTAAGCAGGTATCTCATTTATAATTTGCAAGCTTTAAACATCTTATGATTAAATAAATACCTGTCTTCCGATTCAAGTATAACTATATTTCCAAACAGGGAACCAGATGCAGCGCCCACAGCAATTCCTTTAACTTGTAGAAAAAAAAATTGGTTTTCAAATAGGATATAATTTGTCTTAAGAACTATTCCTAAAATTTCTTCATAAAGATTAATTTTGTCTTGTGGTACCCACTTCTTAAAAGATAGTTAGTGAATGTGGGACTACTGAATAAAGGTCTTTCACATCAACTGTAAGAAAAATGAAATTAGCACAATATTTCAGTTGGCTACATTTCTTCAAAAAAATCCCATGAGTCTACACAAATGAGTGGTTCATCAAAAACATGTTTTCAAGTGAGAGTCCAAAAATTTAGCTAAAGGTGCTATAACAGAATTATGAAAATCAACAGTTGGGCATATGGGCAGGTCATATAAATCCTTATATATTTTAGGTAGGCCAAAGATAGTAGGAATCATAGGATTAGCCAGGCTTATAAATGTATATCCATCTATAGAAATATATTGTTCAAGTAACATTTCACTTAATTGTTCTCTAATCTATTTTAAGCAATATTCAACTCATTCCTCAAAACTTAATTGTATGTATCATCAAACAAAAGGCCATATAATTGTGATAATCCATAGCAACCAACCCACCCCCCTTATCAGGTTTCATAAACCTGATATCCAAGCTTTTAATGAATGTAAGTAACTCTTTCTCTTCTTTACCCATGGAGAATAGGTCTGCAACTGAATGATTCAAATTTTGTGAACTAAAGTTGTAAAGTTTAAAATATCTAATAGAATTAGTTAAAATTTTAAAACAGGTGCTGCCAATGTAGATTCTAGCTGTACAGGCCCATCTTTATTTAATCAGAAATTGCCATTTTGTGAATATTATATGAATAAAGAAAAGAACACGTTACTTACATTCATTAAAAGCTTGGATATCAAGTTTATGAAACCTGATAACGGGGAGTGGGTTGGTTCTACAGGTTATCAGGCTTATATTAATAGGATGTATGTGCTTTTGTTTGATGATACATAGAATTAATTTTTGAGGAATGAGTTGAACATTGCTTACAATAAAATTAGAGCACAATTAAGTGAAATGTTTCTTGAACAACGTATTTCTATGTATGAATATAAATTTCTAAGTCTGGCTAAGCCTATAATTCCTACTATCTTTGGCCTACCTAAAATCCATAAGGATTTATATGACCCGCCCATACACCCAATTGTTGCTGATTGTAATTCTATTATGGCACCTTTAGCTAAATTTTTGGACTCTCACTTGAAAATATATATTTTTGATGAACCACACATTTCTGTAGACATGGGATTGTTTGAAGAAATGTAGCCATCTGAAATATTGTGATAATTTCATTTTTCTTACAGTTGATGTGAAAGACCTTTATTCAGTAATTACACATGATATAGGTTTGTTATGGCTCACTGACTATCTTTTTAAGAAGGGGTACCACAAGACAAAATCAATCTTTATGAAGAAATTTTAGAAATAGTTCTTAAGAACAGTTATACCCTATTTGAAAATCAATTTTTCTACAAGTTAAAGGAATTGCTATGGACTCCACATGTGGTTCTCTGTTTGCAAATATAGTTATGCATGAATGGGAAGACAGGTATTTATTTAAACATGAGATGCTTAAAGTTTGCAAATTATATGTGGGATACCTGGATGATATTTTTATTGTGTGGAGAGAAGTCAAAAGATTTATAGCTGAATA
Organism: Protopterus annectens; assembly: GCF_019279795.1. Taxonomy (NCBI): domain Eukaryota; kingdom Metazoa; phylum Chordata; order Ceratodontiformes; family Protopteridae; genus Protopterus; species Protopterus annectens. The sequence goes on along the minus strand of NC_056730.1, from coordinate 76,136,587 downwards.
TTGAACTATCTGAATAGTATAACTGAATTTCTAAAATTTTCTTATGAAGTAGGTGAAAAGAAATTAATTATTTAGCTGTAGCTCTGCAAAATACATGATTAATAAGAGATACATATCAAAAATTTATAGGAAACCTACTTATTCTAATAGCTTTTTACATTTCACTAGCTCCCATCCTCAAATACAGAAAAAATCAGTTGTAAAAGAACAATTTGTAAGGGCTGTGCTTATGATATCCCTTTTGAAGACTTTTTGTTAGAATGTGAGCTGTTAAGATCTATGTTTTTTAGAAGAGGCTATCTGACAGTTTTTGTTGATAATCGTATCAATGAAGTAGCCATGAAGAGATGTAATAATTATTTTTCACCCATTCTTCCCTCTTTGGCTCCTAATATGTCCCAAGATTTGTCTACAAAGGATAATATGTAAAGGAAGAATTGTAAGCTTTCTTTTATTACTACTTTTACTTTAGATAGTGAATTGATCAAACAGATAATTTTTAAAAACTGGAGCATTATTAAGGATAACCATTCTATTAAGAGGAAAGTGGGGGACAGACCTATTATTAATTATAGGAGAGCGTCTAATTTTAAAAGTCTGTTGGAATACACTAATAGGAAATGCTGTAATATAAATGCATGCATGAGAAAATGTGGTAGCTAAACCCTCTGTAAATGTGTTTATGTTGGTGATTTTGTTGAAATTAGTGGCTACCATTTTAAGATTAATGGTAGGTATAATTATAATACTACTGGTGTTATTTATGGAGGTCTTTGCCAATTATGCTCTACATATTATATTGTGGAAACCAAAAGGAGACTTAGGAATAGGATATATGAGCATTTTTATACAATTCAAAAGAAAAAAAAAGACTAATGCTCTAAAAAAACATATCATTGATTTTCCAGGACATATTTTCAAATTTTTATTATTGAGAAAGTGGAAGAAAATATTACAGGGGGCCTTGGGCTTTACATTTAGAAAGGTAAGAATTGTTCTAGATTTTACATTTTAGTGCATTAGTATGGCCAGGCTTAAATGAGTTGGCATCCACTGGGTGTTTATTAAAACTAAAAGTTCAAGTTTGGTAATATATATATATATATATATATATATATATATATATATATGTGTGTGTGTGTGTGTGTGTGTGTGTCTAGGACATTTCACTGAATGCACATTTTACTGAAACTCAAATGAATGAACAGAAATCACTGAAAGCACAATTCACTGAAAACTCAATTCACTGAAACACATTTCACTGAAAGTTATATATGGCATTTTCCCCACTGTAGTGCAACCCTGGAGTTAGTATATAAAGTAAGAGTGGTGTGGGGCACTTCCAGGGTGTGTGGGGCCTCCCACATATTTTAAGTATATATTATGTTCGGAAAAGAGTAATATATTGGAATTGCAATATCCATGTATATAGTTCACAATATTTAAAAATATGTGGGGGCTATGCCCCCCACACACCCTGATGTGGGGGGTGTTGCCCCATACACACACCCTTACTATATATACTAACTCCAGGGTCACACTACAGTGGGGAGAAAGCCATATATATAACTTTCAGTGAAATGTGTTTCAGTGAATTGAGTTTTCAGTGAATTGAGCTTTCAGTGAAAAGTGTACACTAATTTGACTTTCAGTTAAATGTGCATTCAGTGAAATGTCGTAGACCTATATATATATATATATATATATATATATATATATATATTTTATATATATATATATATATATATATATATATATATAGTTTACGCTGTTCGAATATTATATTTTCTTTGTGTTTTAGGAGGTGAGATTCTTATTAATATGTATATATTTCAAGTTGGTTAGTTATATTTTTAGGAGTACTATTATATTTTTTTCAATATTTTTTAAAATGCTGTAATTATTTTATTAGATCTACTATGAATTAGCATCATGTGATTTGTTCCTTTTTAAGGAGAGTGACTCTGTCATATTTCATCTCATACTACTTAGGAGAGATGAAAGCGCTTATCAAATTTATATTTTTTTATTATTTGTATAATATATTTTGTGGCTTATCAGTAACATTTTCCAGCCATTTGTTTCTGGTTTACATTTCTTAATATAACTCAATACTCTTTCCTTTTTGTTTATACCTAAAAGACAATTTACATTCCAGGATAATATGAATAGCATATGCATTATGATAAAAAGTTTTTGTTCCCACCTATTTTACATAACAGTTTTTTAATGTGAATTGCCATCTTTTGCCTTACATACACACACTAATGTTTGGCAGTCTGATTGTTTCTACATCTGTTTCTTGTCACCTCCATTTGAAACTATTGTTACAAAAGGAAATATTGTCAGCCTAGCTATCTGGAATTTTGTAAATAGTTATATGTCATTTATGAATATCAGCAGGATACAATTGCTTGTATTACCACTATATTAGAACTGTATGTTGTCTGCATATCAAGCTGGTGGTACAGAACTGTGTGTAAAGTACTGAGATTAAGGATGTGTCCACAGTGTACCCTACTGGAAAAAACAGAAATGTATATAAACTATTGCACCTTAGTAAATGTATATGTTTAACAGTGAGAACTAGAACATAGAGGGTTAACTTGCAACACTTCAAGAAAATAGTTGAAATTAAATTGTTTTATAATTGTGCCATAAAAGTTAGTTTCAATGCAGCAGGATGTGTAAAACTAGCGAGCCTTCTGCATTGTGTTGTGTTTTCTTGTTTTATGACTTCCAGGACCTGCAAACATTTGAGGTCTATGTGTTTTCACAGATGGATGCTAAATGCTATGGCTTTATCAGTGGGGGTTGTTTGTGACCCTGGAAACTGAAGTCAGGTGACAAAAAGTGATGTCATGCTGCAAATATCCCAGCAGCAATATTTTAGATATTAATTTAAGAACTTTCTGAGAGAGAGAGTGTGTGTGTGTTGTGTGTGTGTGTGTGTGTGTGTGTGTGTGTGTGTGTGTGTGTGTGTGTGTGTGTGTGTGTGTGTGTGTGTGTGTGTGTGTGTGTGTGTGTGTGTGTGTGTGTGTGTGTGTGAGAGAGAGAGAGAGAGAGAGAGAGAGAGACTATGCATTTTGTATTTGTCTCTAACCTAACAGCATCAGCTGGAAAATCCACTCACTATATCTGCACTTGCCTTACTGTAAGTAAGTTAACTAGGGTACAGTAATTTCTCTTAGATTCAGTTAGTGAAATATAGCTTAGATGTTTTCTGTATTTATTTCAGACTGTCCTGCAATGTTGTTTTAAATATTTCCTGTGAATTTGAACTCTGATATCACTGTACATACATATTTAGTATTATCTTATTTTATTATTGAATATATTTAAACATTTCAATTGTGGCTGGTCTGTCTAGAGATATTTCAGCTCTGAGAGTACATGCATATCTATTTGGTGACACTGTACAGGCCACTCCTAATAGCCTTAGTCTTGGTCAAACTACCATTTGGATTAATAATAACATTACACAGTAAGATTTGGGCCCTTTGTTAAGGGCCTCAAAATAGCTAATAAAGAGTTGGCTGGTGGCAGTAATAACTACTTTATAGTCTGGGCAAAAGGGGGTTAGCTAGTAAACCTGTGCTAGCCCTTACCCAGGTGTGTGTGTGTGTGTGTGTGTGTGTGTGTGTGTGTGTGTGTGTGTGTGTAAGTGTGTATGTGCACGCACACACACACTCATTGTATATAAATCAAATCTCAAAGAGTGTATGTGTCAGCTACTTGGGAAGAAACATGAAAAACTGGTTGGACAGAGAGGGTGATGGAGGTACTGGCTGGGCCACTCAGGTGAGATCTCAACTCTATAGCTGTGCCAGTGGGGTCTCTTAATGGGGATCTGGAGAAAGAGGGAGAAACCAGTCCTGGACTGACTGGTCTCTGTGTGCTCTTAAGGGAAATTGCACATTACCATGTGTGTGTTCTTGTCATTCTCCCAGTGTGTATGTCCCCCACTGTTGCCAGTGGTGAGGACTGTGGCTCATTGATTACTGGGCCAGTGCTGGGGCATCACATATTAATTGGTGAATAGTGGTGGGATATCCACATCACATATTAATTGATGGGCAGTGGTGGGATATCCACATCACATATTAATTGGCTTGTAGTGGTGGGATATCCACATATTAGGATTCAGTGGTGTGTATTTTGAATTCCTATAGCCTGTGAACAGTGGTCACTAAGGAAGGTGTTTGTACTTTCAATCAGCCACATAGTGAACATTCGGAGTTCATGGAGAGCAGGCAAGGATGTCAGCAGAGGAATATGGAAAGCTGACAAGGAGCCAGTTGACTAAGATGTGCCAGGCTAAAGGACTGAGGCTTACTAACCTGACTAAAGCAGAAATTATTGCAGCCTTGGGCACAGCTGCATCACAGACAAGCAACCAGGAGGACAATCAGACTGGCCTTGAAGATGTACAGCTCTCAGAAAAGGGACAGTTCAACCTTTCCACAGAGGACTTAAAAATCTGTCTGGAGTTAGAGAGACTTGAGCTGGAGGCCAAACAGAATTAAAATCAGCAGGGAGACTGAGATGTCTGGAGGCTAAGGAAAATGAGAAACTGTGACGTCTGGAAGCTGAGGAGAACGAGAGGCAAAGGCAACATGAAAAGGACATACTGACTCTTTGCCAGGGTCATGCAGGTAATGGAGAAGGGAGTAACTGAACCCCAGAAGCAACAAAGGTCAGTAAATTTCTTCCACAATTTACAGAAAGGGATAATTTTGATAGTTTTATTCACATGTTTGAAAGGGTATGTAAACAGTATAAGCTGACCAAGGGCTCTAGGTACAGTTCCTGACCCCCTTACTCCATGGTAAAGCTGTAACTGCTATTTCCTAAATTGTTTGATACTGATTGCTTAGATTATAATACTGTTAAAATTGTCTTTTATAGTGTTCTAAGTTAACACCTGAAGCTTACAGAAAAGGTTTCATGAGCATAGACGCCAGGCAAATGAAAGTGTGTGTGAATATATTGCTGAACTAATTTTCATAGGTGAGGGGAGCGGATGTCAGATCACCACTTTTGAAAGGCTGGCAGACCTTTTGGTGAGGGAACAAACCCTTAGCCCTTTGCCTGAGGACATAAGTGTCTGCTTAGTGGATAGAGAATGTAACACAGTGGATGAGTTGGGGAAAAAGGGAGACCTATACCTAGCAAGCAGGACATCACTGCACAGGAAAGAGATACCCAGTGCTGCTCATGGGTCTAAGGAACCCATGGTGGGCAGTCTAAACGGCCCCAGTAGAGTCCACCAGTAGCAGGGGAAGCCACTAGTCCAGGTTCATGTTCAGGATCAAGGGTTAAATGCTTTAAATGCAACCAGTGGGGCCATGTAGCATATACATGTCCACAGAGGCAAGGTGGGGAACAACAGGTGGGAGAACCAATAAATGGGAATGATAGAATGCCAGCAGTGCATTGTCTAGAGACAAGGGTACCAAACTACCACAAGAAGTTATATCCTGTCTTAGTAAATGGGAAAGAGGCAACACGTAAGAAAGACACAGCCTCTGACCTAACCATTGTAAAGCCTATGATGGTTAAAGAGGAGAACTACTTGCTTGGGTAGTCTATTCCAGTCAGAGCTTTAGGATGGACCCCATTCCAAATACCTCTGGCTAGAGTTCACCTTGACTGGGAGGGTGGAAAAGGAAGCAAGCAAGTAGGTGTGTTTGAGGATATCCCTGCAGATGTCCTGATAGGGAATGACTTGGATAATGTAGTGCTTTGTGCACATGCAGTTACATGCAGTCAGGCTTGGAGACAAGCATGTGGGTCTGGTAGTCTGGGGGAGACCCAGACAGATCGCACACTTACAGCCAGGACTGGTAAGGTGGGTACTTCAGGGAGGGAGCTACCCTTTAGCAGTGAGACTTAAGGTGAGCCACAGCTGCTTGTGGGTACTGATGTTCCCTTGGAAAGCATGACTGCAAGGGCAGAGGTGAGTAGTAGTACCCAGGCTGACAGTGAGGCACCACTGTCAGAGAATACCAGACATCCTGTGAAAGGGGAGCTGGGAAGGGTTACAAAAAGACAGGCTCAGCTCTCAGACCCTACATTACAAGGCCTTAGAGAGGTAGCTAGTGAGGCAACTGATTGTCAAGGTAAAGGGTAATCTGTATAATAGGACAAAGGGTTACTGTATAGAGAGTGGACCTCTGAGGGAGGGCTAGAGGATGAGAGAATACAGCAGTTGGTATTGCCCAGAGCCTACTGTCTGGCACTTCTGGCCATAGCCCATGATATTCCCTTTGCAGGTCATATGGGCATAAAGCGTACCAAGAGATGTATTATGCAGAACTTTTATTGGCCTGGGATTTCCATGGATGTAACAGGGTACTGCAGGACCTGTGAGCAGTGCCAAAAGGTAGCCAAGGCAGGAGACAATGTCAAAGCTCCTTTGATGCCTTTGCCTGTGATTGAGGAGCCATTTCAGAGGGTAGCTATGGATATTGTGGGGCTTCTGAGTATACCAAGTTCCACAGGATAAAAGTATATTCTAGTGGTAGTAGATTATGCTACCCGATACCCTGATGCGGTGGCCCTATCCTCCATTGAGGCAGAAAAGGCGGCAAATGCTGTATTAGAGATTTTCAGCAGGGTAGGTTTCCCAAAAGAAATAATGACTGACAGAGATGCCAATTTCACACCAGACCTGCTGTCTTGTCTGTGGAAGTACTGTGGGGTGAAACACCTAATGACCACCCCCTACCATCCCCAGACTAATGGTCTGGTTGAGAGGTTAAACTCTACACTAAAAACAATGCTACAGACATCTGCAGACCAGTTTAAGAGGGACTGAGACAAATATTTGCTCCATCTATTGTTTGCTTACAGAGAGGTGCCCCAGGAATCCACAGGTTTTTCATCCTTCAAGTTGCTGTATGGGCATAGGGTGAGGGGACCTCTAGATTTGATTTGTGATGAGTGGGATGGTGAGTGTGAATCCCACAAGGAGCCTGTTCTGGCATATGTCCTAAACTTCAGGACAAGGGTCAGGGAACTCATGGGCTTAGCCCAGGAGAACCTGGCAGAAGCCCAACAGCAGAATAAGGTCTGGTATGACATGAATGGTCAAACTAGAGAGTATGCTCTAGGGCAGCAGGTAATGGTTCTCATTCCTGTCAGACACAACAAGCTGCAGGCAGCTTGGGGGGACCCTTCAGAGTGGAACGGAAGGTCAGTGATGTTAACTACATGGTAGAACTGCTAAGCAGGAGGCAGGGGCATAAACCATACCATGTTAACATGATGAAACCTTACTACGATAGGGAGGTGCTAAATATTTGCAGTACAAGGCAGGAGGAGTCTGAGGAGGATCTATGGCTACAGGCAGCCAGACAGCCAAATCCCAAATTACTATGGTGGAGCTTAAGGCTGCAGGCATATGATAGGACAGTGCAGCACTGTACTGGGGACAGCAATGCCAAGGCAGTTGAAATCTCAGCACAGGCTATGGGGTAGTGTATTCCCAGATAGGGTCACCCTCTCAAGCAATGTTTCTCAAAGGTCACTTGAAAAACTAGCTTGAGTTTTCAGGGTGGGGGAGGATGTCACAAAAGGAAATATTGTCAGCCTAGCTATCTGGAGTTTTGTAAATAATTATATGTCATTTGTGAATATTAATATGATTCATATATAAGTGTGACAGAAGAAGATACTACCAGCACAGCTATCTGGAATTTTGTAAATAGTTATATGTCATTTGTCAATATCAGCAGGATACACTTGCTTGTGTTATCACTATATTAGAACTGTATGTTGTCTGTATATCAAGCTGCTGGTACAGAAGTGTGTGTAAAGTACTGAGCTTAAGGAAGTGTCCACAGTGTACCCTACTGGAAAAGAACAGAAATGTATCTAAACTATTGTACCTGTATAAATGTATATGTTTTAATAGTCTGAAGAAGGAAAGATACTAGTCTTTCCGAAAGCGCTAATAAATTGTTCTGAGTAACTTTATTTTCGTTTTTGCTCCTAGTTCTTCGCTTTTGATTGTTTTCAATATTGGGAAGTAGAACATAGAGGGTTAACTTGCAAAACGTCAAGAAAATAGTTGAAATTAAATTGTTTTATAATTGCACCATAAAAGTTAGTTTCAATGCAACAAGGAAACAGGATGTCTAAAACTAGGACACTTTCTGCTTTGTGTTGTAAGTATTTTATTGTTTTATGACTTCCAGGATCTGCAAACATCTGAGGTCTATGTGTTTTCACAAATGGATGCTAAATGCTACAGCTGCATCATTGGGGATTGTTTGTGAGCTTGGGAGCTGACTGAAGTCAGGTGAAAAATGTGATGTCATGCTGCAAGTACTCCAGCAGCAATATTTGAGATAGTAATCTAAGAAATCTGACAGAGAGAGAGAGAGTGAGAGAGAGTGACTGTGCATTTTGTATTTGTCTCTGTCCTAACAGCATCAGCTAAAAACATCCATTCACCACATCTGCACTTGCCTTGCTGTAAATAAGTTAACTAGGGTACAGTAATTTCTCTTAGGTTCAGTTAGGGACATAGTGAAGTATAGCTTAGATGTTTCTGTATTTATCTGAGACTGTCCTTCAATGTTGTTTTAAATATTTCCTGTGATTTTGAACACTGATATCACTGTACATACATATTTAGTATTGTCTTGTTTGTGTATTATTTATTATTAAATGTATTTAAACCTTTCAATTGTGGCTGGTCTGTCCAGAGATATTTAAGCTCTTAGAATACTTGCATATATATTTGTTGACACTGTACAGACTACCCCTCATAGGTTCATAGGTTCATAGGTTCATACTAGGCTATCTGCCCTAGGGCATTTATAAGCCTAGCCAGAGTATGTTTGGCTTTCACCACCCTTTTAGATTAGTTGACTGTGCCGTTGTATAGTAGGTCACAGAAGGTAGCCCTTTTAAGGTTTGTTTACTGTACCTCTGTCAAGCAGCGACATAGAAGAGATCCCAGGGGTAAACTTACGATCTCCCATCCATTCATCAAGATTTCTCTTGAAGAGGGTCAGTCTTTCTCTTGGTTAAACTACCATTTGGATTAATAGTAACATTACACAGTAGAATTGGACACCCTTTGTTAAGGGTCTCAAAGCAGCTGATAAAGAGTTGGCTGGTGGCAGTAATAACTACTTTATAGTCTGGGCAAAAGGGGGCGTAGCTAGTAAACCTGTGCCAGCCCTTTTCCAGGTGTGTGTGTGTGTGTGTGTGTGTGTGTGTGTGTGTGTGTGTGTGTGTGTGTGTGTGTGTGTGTGTGTGTGTGTGTGTGTGTGTGTGTGTGTGTGTGTGTGTGTGTGTGTGTGTGTGTGTGGCTGTGTATAAATCAAATCTCAAAGAGTGTGTGTGTCAGCTACTTGGGCAAGGACACTGGCTGGACAGAGAGGATGCTGGAAGTCTTGGCTGAGCCTCTCAGCTGAGATCTCAACTCTATTGCTATGCCACTGGGGAGTGTTATTGGCGATCTGGAGAAAGAGGGAGAAACCAGCCCCAGACTGACTGTGGTCTCTGTGTGCTCTTTAGGGAAATTGCACTTTACTGTGTGTGTACTTGTTATTCCCCCAGTGTGTACATCCCCACTATTGCCAGTGGTGAGGATTGAGGCTTCTTGATTACTGGGCCAGTGCTGGGTCATCACACCTATATCAGATTTTTCAAGATTATCTGTTTTAATGAAAACCCTCAAACAAACAAACAACAACAAAAACTAAATACTTTTTCAGTACACCCCATCCACTATTAACATAGAACAAACACACAAAACTATGTACATTTTCAAAAAATGAAGTTTAACTCTTCAGATAGGAACAAATGCCCCAAATTGGCAGCTGCACTCATGGGCATTACCTAACCAAAATTAAGGTTACCATACAAATGGGCATATTATAGCCTGTGTTCTCATTTTCACTGATTGCTAAATGTTCTTTTCTTATCTCTATTCACCTCTCAGATATGAGAAACAGCTTGTATGCTTTCAGAAAACATTAACATTTAGCCCTAAGAAAAGGTGCACTGAATATCTTTAAATAAAACTAACTGTTCTATTAAATGCATTAAACTATTATGGGTGCTAGGGAGGCTACTATATCTTATTCATTTCCCATTATTTCAAACATTATTTTTCACTGAACTGCTTGCCACTATACCATTAAATTTTCGATGTCCTTTAGCAAAGAATGCTCAGAACTCTTGGGATTAATTGCTTGCATTTCCAGACAACAGATCCACATGTAAACATAGCCAGAAAAAAAAGAAGTAAAAACTTTGCAGATGCATGAAGAAATCTTTATAGATTTTCAGAGGGCAAAATGTGCAACTGCCTTTAACTGCAGACTTATTGAATCCAACTGAGTACATTTCCTAATATCTTTGCAAATTCAAGACACTTGGTATTATAGATTTCCTCATTCTGTCTTATTAACCAAGCCTACTTGCTTATAAAACATGTTTATAGCTTAAGCCAAGGGGCATTACTTTAGACATCCACCTTTGTAAAAATAAGAGAAATTATCTCAATTCTACATTTAATATAGTCAGTGCACCCTCGCCCCAGCAGCCCATGATTGCAGCATATTAACTTAAACTTGCCTTTGCCCAGCCTTTCTTCTATTGTTATGCTGCAAAGCCTATATTTCTTGCAACTGAAAAAGTATCTGTTTGCTTTAATGTCTTTAAACACATACAACAGTCAATGAAAAGATTCCCCCACATTTAAAATACCCCAACTACACACTATACAAAACTGCTTTACTACATAATATGCAGGTTATATCATGAAATGTTTTAAGCATACACCAGTAAGAACAAAAATTTTATTACTTACAGTTACTTTTTTCTGTTGTAGTGTCCTTCTAAACATTAATGACATAAAGTATGGTATCTGCCTTACAATCCACATACAAGTTTAAAAAGTCAATAAAAGTCCAGTCTTTCTCAGCCACTTTTTCTTGCAAAGTCATATTTCACAAATGTGATTGATACTTTATAGTCTCCCATGTACTCACCGATTTCAGTGTTGCTGGTCTTCTTCCTGTTTATCTCCATCTCCCAACACCAAACTCTGGTTCATGCCCAATGTACTTCTGATTCTTCTAGACAATTCCTCTGTTTTTTTCTGTCTTTCAAACATTTTGCATTGGGACATTAGAAGAGTTCCCTTCTGTTTGTTAGCTCACATTTTGTTGGATAAACTTTTTCATTTCCTTCTTAGTCTGTTTGCATTCCAAAATGTATTTTATCCTTCAGGAAAAAAAATATTCTGAAGACAGCTGGGTACACAGCTTGAATCTCACACCTGTCTGTCAACATTCCCTGATTGCTGGGATAAATTTGCTTCTGTTCTCTTCTGCCTGGTATACAGTGAATAGCCATTTTCCACAATCACTCTGGTCTGGTATCACCAATTTTTAAAACTTTTGCCTTCTTCCATAGTTTTGTCAGGATCAGCTCTTTTTACTTTCTACTAGTATGATTGCTTCTTTACTAATACAGGTCTTGGCTGTGTTCTGTTGGCCATGTTTGGAGGATACAATTGATGTACCCTTTCAGTTAACAAATCCTGATGTGGAATACAAGGCCAGTTCCTTATCTGTTTTTTTACAAAGTTAATGCAGTCTGTTCCTTCCAGTTTCTCTGGTACAACAGAAAATATCAGGTTTTCCCTGTGCACTTTGTCTTATAACTTTACTATTTTTGAAACAGCTCTTCTTGAGAAGCCTCATACTCAGCTAGCCTTTTCTTCATTTCACTTTCTGATATTTGCAGTTTTATCATTTCATCTGAATAGCTAGTTAAAAGCTTCTTCTGTATTTTACAGCATTTTGTTATTTGAGTTGATGTATTCCTTCAAAGTTTCATTCATTTTAATCATCTCTAACTACATTTGATTTAATTTTTCCCTAAAAATTACTTGAAGTCATCTGTTGTTCCAAAGCAGAAGCTTGAACTGCTTTTTGCTGAACAGCTGCAGGATTCTTCCCAGCCAGTGTTTTCACTTCATCTTCTTTGCTTGTCAATAACTGAATTTTACCCAAGCTAACAATTTAATAGGCTCTTATTTCTCAGTTTCTGTTTTCACAATTAAGAGATCTGAAATTCAGCTGTTGATTAGTACATTGCTATCTTGGAAGTCCTATAAATAATAATCTCTGATTAAAGCTTATTATTTATCTCCAAACTCTCCTTTGCTCTATAACATGATCTTTAGGTGGAATATCAATACATGTCAGAGTAATATTCCTCTACTGCAAATAACTGATTGCTACCAAACATCTGTTGCTGTTGTCCTTTTTTCCCCTCTTTTATCACTAGTGAGGTTTGTGACATCTCCACTCTGGGCCAGTAATCAAGGAGCCTGAATCCTCACTACTGGTACTGGAGAGGGACGTTCACTTGGAATACAAATAGATACACTCCGTATTTCCAGATGCAAACATCTCTTCATCAAGCACAATTTCCCTTAAGAGCACACAGGGAATACACTCAGCCCAGGGTTTGGGTTTCTTCATCTGTCTCTCTCCAGGTCCCCCAGTAAGACTCCCCACTGGTACATCTGCAGAGTTAAGTCCTCAGCTGAGTACCCAAGCCAAGTCCTCTACCACTCTTTCTGTGAAATCAGTGCTTTGTGTCCCTGCTCCAATTAGCTGACACACACACTTTGAGATTTGATTTGCACACACACACACACACACACACACACACACACACACACACACACACACACACACACACACACACACACACACACACACACCTGGGAAAGGCTGGCTCAGATTTACTAGCAATGCCCCCTTCTGCCCAGACTATAAGGTAGTTATCACTGCCATCAGGCACTACAAAGCCAACTATCTAAGGTTCTTACAAGGGTACCCAATTGTACTGGGTGAAATTAATATTAATACATATGGTAATGTTGATCAAACAGCCAGGCTTTCAGGAGTGGCCAGAGTTATTACCAAGTAAATATATGCAAATACTCTCAAAATTTAAATATTTTTCTAAAAGGACCAGCCACAAAGAGAAGTTAAAATACATTTAATTATAAATAATTAAAGAACAAGAAAAGACTAAATATCTATTTACAGTAAACACCAGAGTTTCAGTCACATGAAATACTGAAAATAACACAGCTGGAAAGAGTCACACAGTTACAGAAAAACAATACTTAACTATTTTCACTATATTTTCCTGACTAATCTAGAGAATTATTGTTCATACTTCTTGAATAGAACAAGTCAAGATGATGTAGGTGAGTGGTCCTTGTTGTCAGATCCAAGACAGAATACAAAATACTGAGAATAATCTCCTACTAATATCTAAATATTGTTTCTGGCTTACAGAATGACATCACACACATCTGGTTATATTACTCTGTTTCCAGCGCTATCCCCCATCACTAGAAGCTGCCAGGGGTTTAGCACATATGTGCTACAATGCACACTAGCCATTTAGATAAGTTTTATTAAAGCATCTGGAAGCCATAAAACAGTAAAACCATTCCACTCTTCCTACAGGAGCTACAAACTATTCTCTAGCACAGACATTGTGTCTCTGGCTCCATTCAAAACTGTGGGATAACATCTTTATGGCTTAACTCATAAAGTAATTTAATTTCAGATATATTTTAATGTTGGCTGGACTGAGATTAACCTCTTCTCTTCCAGTATCCTATGTTACAACATATACATTTCAACATTTCTTTGCTTTTCAGGACCCACTGTTGATACATTTTCAACCCACTCAACTTTACAAATACATTTTTAAACACAAGCATCTGTACAAATCAGTTTGATACACAAATGACATACAATTCTTTCCAAAATTCCAGCTAACTGTACTGACATATGTTACACATCCACTGCCCTACTTCTCCTGGAATGGCTGGCAATACCTACTATCATCACAGGGTGTCTCTCACAATCAGTAAAATTGCTCTCCTTTTCCTTTACCTAGCATATTCTACTGAATACTCACACTGAAGTCTTACCATTGTCAAATTTGCATGTTTATTTTTATCCAATTTCATCTCCTGTAATGTTATTATTATTTTTTCCATCCCATACATCTTATTATTATCAGACCAATTAACTTCTCAGTCCTATCCAATAATGGTACCATTATATCTCCAGACCTAACCACTAAACTTCTAGGTATAACAATAGACAACAACCTTACCTATGAAACTCACATTAACAATACTATAAAAACTGTAAACAGGAAACTGGGCTCCCTGTATAGGATAAAGCCATCCCTTACTCCACAAGCCAGAACTTCTATTGCCCTTACCCATTTAATCTCCACGCTCCTCTATGCTTCATCCATATATACAAATCTGATGAAAAACAACCTCAACAAACTGTCAAACTCTTATAATAACATAGCTAGATTTGCCACAGCCTCCACTTTCAGAACCCACCACTGTCATAATCTGAAACAACTAGGCTGGTTTGAGCTACAAAACCAAATCCATTATAACCAATTTATCATTGCCCATAAAACCTTCTTCCAACCATCTAAAACTCCAATACTATCCAACCTTTTTACCCCATATAAAAACCTTAATAGCTTATGCTCATCTAAGAAATTACTAGTATCCACAAGTATATCTAACAATATCTCTGGTGACTCTCTGCTCTGTAATGCTGTTGGTAAAGACTGGAACCAACTTCCAAATGAACTTACATCTATGTCCTCTTTAACACTATTTAAATAAACAAAAATTGAAACTTTACCTTAAAACACACTGGTTATGCCCCTGTACAAACCCAGACTAATCTAAAATTGCATTGCTATCATCATCACTGCTGACCTAGCTTTTTTTTCAACCAATACCTCTACTTTCATGGACTAATCCAAATCTGTTCCTTACTCTATCCACAAAAAAAAAAAATCTTTTTTTCTTCCTTCTTTGAGAATAGATTTACTAGCAAATTTATATAATGTTCTGTAACAATGTTTGTATTCAATGATTGAAATGTAATGTAATAACTTGCTATTACTTTTTGTACATGCATTTATATGTTAACCATTTTATGTTTATGTTTATCTTTTTGTTAATCTTTTCAAGTGGAGCTTATCTCCCCCAGCCTCTGCTGAAAATGGACATGTATCCAGTTAGACTAGCCCGGTCAACAAATGTAAAATAAATAAAATAAATAAATAAATAATTATAACCCAATACTCTTTTTAATTTTTTATGTATAACTGCAACATCATTTACATTCAATGTGAATATTGACAAGGAGACATTATGATAAAAAGCCATTTCTCCCACATATTATATGTTATTTGGAATATATGCTTTAGTCTTGCAGCTTTCATGCACACACCAGTGATTGGCAGGATGATAATACGTAGTTTCTTCTTCTCTTCTCTGTTTGCATCCATGTCATGTTTTGCCATACCTTTCACTTCACTAAAACACTCAAGAAAAAAATATATTCACCACCCCAGTCTCATTCTAACTCAGGAAACACAAAAAAGTGTATACATTTTTCAAAAAGGAACTTGCACCTCAAGCTGTGATTAATTTCTCCAGATTGATGGCTGCTTCAACATGTATTACCTAGTCTAAACTCAAGGTTAACCATGCCAATGTGCATGTTATTGTCAATGTTCTCACCTACTCAGCCTGCTATATTTTTATCTTATCTCTATTCCACTCTGAGATGTGAATGAACTGTCTGCTCCTGGAGTAGATTTACCAGCGGACAGTAGTCATTTGGGGGCTAGAACGAAAAATTTGTCAGCGGAACGGCATTTTTTGAATGTGTTGCCTGTCCCTGTCAAGAAGAAGGGGTCCTGGAAACGCTCACTGAGCGAAGGCAGGGACCCACAAAAGAAAAGAAGGACTGTGGAATGACTCAGTATGTTGACACTAATATTGTTTTTAATTTATCTACTTATTGTTTGACTACAGATGAGCTGTATGTGCTTAATAAGGGGCTTTTGTTTGTTCCTAGCAGGGACAGTGTTTATCACGAGATCGTGATGGACCTTATGGTTTATTGTAGGAGTATAGCCCTACGTAATTTGTTTGGTGCAATTAATACCAATGATTTAACGTTGAGACAACCTAGCAGCTATATACCCCCTTTTACTCCTTCCATGAACTTGTTTATTAATGCTTGTGAACGGGACCTTTTGGAGTATTTTCATAAGGGACACAATAATAAGTATTATAATTTGACAGTAGAACAGAGAAAAGCATTACAGGGATTAATTGATAATAATGAGATTACTATAAAAATGGCTGATAAAGGGGGCGCAGTAGTGGTTCTAGATACTAGTTACTATCAGAGTAAGATAGCAGAGCTGTTATCGGATGGTTCCACATATGTTCCTATTAACCCTCTTATGGTTAAAAATTTGGTTGACAAAGTCCATAATAGTTTAGAGCTCTTACTGCATGACATGGTAATAGATGAAGGATTGTATAGGTTTCTTAAGGTTGAAGGGGTGGTAACGTCTCTTTTCAAAGGGTTACCAAAAATACACAAATCCCTGATAGAACCACCTCTACGCCCCATAGTGTCGGCCGAAAATGGGTGACCGAGAACATTTCCATATGGCTAGAAACAATATTAAGACCATATGTGGATAGTATGAGTAATGTTCTAAGGGACACTGGAGATTTTTTAAAGGCTTTGGGGGAGATAGATAGAGGTACACCCAGGACTCTTTATTTAATGGTTACTCTGGATGTACAGAGCCTATTTACGGTCATAAATAACCAGTATGGAATATCAGCAGTTGGTAGTTTATTGAAGGATAGAGGAGCTAATGATTCACAGGTTGATCTTGTGAAGACTATGCTTACTATGGTACTAGAGAATAACATCTTTTTGGGTTTACAACAACTGTACAGACAGGCACAGGGTGTCGCCATGGGCACACCCTGTGCCAATACATATGCTAATTTAGTGCTTTCCTTTTGGGAAAATCAATATATTTTCAACAACACAGTCTGGCTACCGTCCATCAAGCTATATAAGAGGTTTGTGGACGATGTGTTTATTTTGTGGGAGGGGGAGCCAGCTCGCTTGGATGAGTTTATATCTTTCCTACATTCCACCACCACGTTTTTCAGATTTACTAAAAGTACCTCCTATACTCAGTTAGATTTTTTGGATGTCACCATAGAACAAACTGAAACAGTTTTTTCCACTGGTATATATAGGAAGGAGTGTTGGAAGAATACTCTCCTTTCATTTGATAGCATGCATCCACGGTATACATTCCCCAACATTGTGGAAGGACAACTAGGCAGGATCTCAAGAGTATGTACTGAGGATTCCTGTTTCGAAGGGGAAATGAGCAAATTGAGAGGTTACTTTGAAGAAAGAGGTTATAGGGGAGATATGGTGAACAAGGTTGTTGAAGGTAGTAAACACAAGAGGAAACATGTGTATAGACCCTGGATGCATCATCCCATAGATGAACATAATGTAACTTCTAAGAATGGCACCAATATTCTTAAACCTAAAGTAATGTTCACATATAGTAGTAACATTAAGGATATAGGTGAGATTGTTAAAAAGAACTGGAACATTCTAGTAAGTGATGATAGGATTAGGGGTTTAGTAGGATCTAGCCCTTGTATTGCATACAGGAAGAACAAGAGCATAAAAGATCTGTTATGTGGAGAGTATCATTCCAAAAAACTGAGTTTTAAGTCACAAGCAGGCACTGTACCTTGTGGTACCTGTAAGGCCTGCGCCTTTATCAATAAGGACACTACTTTTCTGCATCCTGTCTCAGGTAGAATCTTTTCTTTAAAAGCCAGGGTTACATGTAGAACAAAGGACATTGTTTATCTGGCCAATTGTGGTTCTTGCCCTTGTTTTTATGTGGGCAAAACCAACAATATGTTTAAGGTCAGGATCCTACAGCATTTATCTGCCATTAGGAACAGTGATCAGCACAATGCCCTCTTTAGACATATTCAAGATAATCCCACACACAATTTTAGCTTCAGGGCTATAGTTAATGTTAGTTTGGGTAGAAGGGGTGGAGACATCAAACAATTAACTGAATTAATTGAGTCTAGATGGATTATACAGCTGATGGCCCACAGGGGGCAGGGTCTTAATGATGTCATCCCAGTGAAACCCACCCTGAAAAATAGGCGGGTATTTTACTAGATGCTGATTGGAAGATGTTTTGTTTAAATTGTGAGTTTTGATGTGTGTTATTCATCTGATGAAGGGCTACCAACCCAAAAGCGCTTATCTGTTTTGTACCAGCTTTTATTAAAAGTTCTTATTTTTACTACTTGAAGCATCCAGCGGTTTTCTTCCATGATTTTTCTGTTTTTTGAAAAAAGAACTTGCTTGCTTTCAGTAAACATTAACTTTAAGCATTAATACAAAGTACATTGGCTAACCTTAAATAAATACATTTTACACTGTCATATTTAATGCAATAAAGCAACAGAATGCTGGAGAAGACAATGTTTGCATGACTATTCAATAAAAATGAATTTTAATAGGATTAATGCTGGGAAGACACAGTACATTTTACAGGGAGTTATTTTTTCAAATCAGTCTAAAGGCCAATATTTCCCCTGGTATAAATGGAAATATCAGTATAGCCTCTGTCCTTAAACTGAGAGTGGCAAAGTTATAAATACATCCCTGTGAAGGGCATCGTAATTTTTACAAAACAATATACATTGAGAGTCATCCTATGTTCTTAATATAGTTGTTAATATTCTATATAACTGATATTGCCAACATCCTGGCAGATTGGTTCAGTGCTAACTTTACCCCCCCCTCACCCCCTAAAGGGCCCATAGCTATACAGGAAGAATGCAGAGTCCCTGTAATCACAACTATGCAGGTAAAAGCTGCACTCTCTAAAGCCAAAAACACAGCATCCATGGGGCCGGACAACATCCCAGGCTGAGCTTTACATGAACTTCAGAACGAACTGTCGCCCCACTTAAGCACCATGTTCAATAATAGCCTTGCATCAGGCTATGTGCCCACTGAATGGCACACAGCAAACAGTTATCCCACTCCACAATGGGTGCACCACAATGACATTGGTAACCTCCAAACTCTGGATCCCACCCAGTTCAGGTTTGTGAAAGACAGATCATGCCCTCTGAACCTGATCAACTTCTTTGAGGCAGTCACCAAAGCCGTGGATGAGGGTAAGGTGGTTCACACAGCCTATCTTGACCTCGCCAAGGCTTTCAAAACCATCCCCCATTCTGGAATTATAGCTAAACTCACTAAATTAGGTATAAATCCCTACATCACAAGATGGGTTGCCAACTGGCTCACTGACAGAACCCACACTGTAAAAGTTGCAGACTCCAAATCTGACCTCAAGGCAGTGACAAGTGGAGTGCCACAGGGTTCCGTCCTGGGACCTCTCCTGTTTGGTATCTACTTCTCTGAAGTACAGGCTAACACAGAAGGCCTCTGGCTGATGAAGTTCACAGATGACTGCAAACTAGGAGCCATAGTCAAGTCCCCAAATGATGTGGACATCCTACAGAAGAGCCTCACTGAGACAGATGCCTGGTGTCAGAGCCATGGCCTCAAGCTCAATGCCAAAAAGTGCAGTGTCATCCCCTTTGGTAAAAACTCTGTACCCATGAACTACCACATTGGCAGCAATCTACTTAACACCAAATGCATGATAAGAGACCTTGGGACCCAGGTGGACAGTAATCTCTCCTTTGATAGTCACATCGCCACAGTAGTCAGGAAGTCCTTCTACGTGGCACACCTCATCATAAAAGGGTTCTCATCCAGGAAAAAAAGAGGTCATTGTTCCCCTCTACTCATCACTCATTAGACCCATTATAGAGTATAATGCCCCTTTTGGAATGTACCTAACAAGACATCTGCAGCAGCTGAAAAGGCCACAGAAGTACCTCACAAAAGAGGATTACTGGCCTCAAACAAATGCCCTACACTGACGCCTCAAAAAACTCCAGCTTTACTCCATAGCATATCGCCTGCTCCGAGGTGATCTCTGCCTAACATATAAAGCTATGTCAAACCCAGAGCTGTTGGACATGCTACACCTAAAGAAATCCCAATCCCTCCAAGCTACCTGCTCTAGGGACCTAAACCTTGTCACCACAATAAACAGGACATGCTGGAGGGATAGATTCCTGTCCCAGAGACTTCCTATACTCTGGAACAAGCTACCCATCTATGTCAAGCAAAGTTATTCATTAGCACTCTTCAAGAAAAATCTTGATGAGTGGAAGGGAAATAGGAAATACACCCCGGGGGTCGCTTCTGTGTCTCTGCTGGACAGTGGCACAGGAAAATAACTTTCTTGGGTGGCGTAAGCAATGGCTTACGTAGGCCCTTGGGCCGATAGCCTAGTACCTACCTATGAACCT
Source organism: Protopterus annectens (assembly GCF_019279795.1). NCBI lineage: Eukaryota > Metazoa > Chordata > Ceratodontiformes > Protopteridae > Protopterus > Protopterus annectens. The sequence continues at coordinate 76,116,210 of NC_056730.1, read as the reverse complement.
ATGAACCTATACATATATTGGTTGTGCTATGACAGGCTAAGGTAATTAAAGAACAAAAAAAATTTGTTCTATTAAAAGATACTTGCACTTTTAAAATAGGCCATTAGATGGCGGACTTGACTATATTATTTAATGTTCAGCAGGTTGTATGGATTTTAACATAGATTTTAATCTTTTTAAAATCAACTTAATTTTTATTTAAAATTGATCTGTTTAAAATTGATTTATTATTTTTTAAAATTGAAATTTTATCACTTTTTTAAAACTAGTTTTGTTTGTTTGTGTCTTTCGGCTTTTCCCGGTTAGGGGTCGCCACAGCGGAACTCCGGTCTGCTAATGATTGGCAGTAGATTTTTACGTGCTGGCTTACCGTGCCTAACGCACAACCTTTAATGAAGGAATTCCCATTCACGCATGTCGCCACACAGAAGACGGTCTAACTGAGAATCGAACAGGCAACATCTAACTGTGAGGCGACAACACTACCGCAGCAGCATCACCACAGTATACTTTTTTTAAAACTTGTATACATTAACTTAATTGAAGTTAATGATTGGTTGGGTGATTATGTATTAGGTATTTATATACGGTGAATTGTGATGTAAGGCCCCATCTGATGAAGTCTGTTGAAACTAGGATGAAAACATACTGTGTCTTGCCAGTGTTAATCCTATTAAAATTAGTTTTTACAGAGAGGTTTCATTCGTAGCTCTCCTTGTGTTTTGTGTCTTGTTGTATTACTTTTTGTTACTGGTTTAAGTGGCACAACAGTCTCTTTTAGAGTTTTTTGATGACTATTCAATTCTCACAATTTCAGTTTCCACAGTTTCATTTTATTTTCAATTAACTGCTTGTCACTATCCCTTTTCAAGTTAATTACAATGAATCTCAAAGATTAATCGAATGGTCACAGTCTTAAGACCTCTCACAATTAGTTGCCTGTACCTGCAGGCTACATATATTCAGCCAAAAGTAAGTGTTAGTGGAAAGTCCAGCTAGTCACTTTGTAAATGCAAGAAAAAATTCCCTTTATTCTTGTTTTCGTAATTTTTGCAGGTCTTTTTACTTCACAAATGTTTTCAGCATAGTTTCAAATTTCATTTCTTACTTTATCTTTTATTTTCACTCAACAGATTGCCAATACCCCTTTAAAGTTAAACAGAAAATGATTGACTTTAATAATTGGCTTAGTTTCTGGTGTCAATCCAGGGGATCCAGTACCTGATAGCCTGGGAAGATACAATCGACAGACCACTATGCTTTTCCAGAGATGGGATGCATCTGTCTCACCTGGGCTTCAGGATTCTGGCAAAGGCTCTTGCCTATAGTGCCTTTTTTAGGAAAAGTGATGAGGTTACAACTACCAACATAAAAATTTCAACAAAACACAACTTAACGGTTGTGGTGCTAAATGCTAGGAGTCTAAACATGAAATTGCAGTCATTGCAAGCATTTCTAACCCTGGAAAATGCTGACATCTGTGTGGTCACAGAATCCTGGTTCAAAGCTGCGGAAAGCACCCCGGCCTTACCTGGTTACTCATCCTATCATACATTCAGACCCCAAACTGTGGGTAGTAAAGCCAAAGGAGGTGGAGTTTCAATATATATTAAAGACATACACACCTTCAAACAGTATGATGCACAGGAGACACTCCAGGTGCAGTTAACTATTATCAAGACCCCTATCCAAATCATAGCTAGCTACTGGCCCCCAAATCTGACCCAAGATGCCCAAACTGCCTATCTAGACCTCTTCAAATCTATCAAGATTCAACCCTTTACCCTGATCCTGGGTGACTTTAACTACCCAAACATAGACTGGAAGAACTACTCTTGCCAGAACACAAATGCCCAGAGATTCTTCGATTTTGTCAGTGCAAATGCTAGTCGATACCCCCCACAAGAGGTGATAATATCTTGGACTTGGTATTAACCGACGTGAGTAACCACTGCAGCATCCCTGCAGTATCATCCTCCCTTGTAGGATCCGACCATAAAGTGGTCATGTTTGTAGTCACCATCTCCCCTGACCCCCCTCTAGCTAGGGTCAATCAAAAAAACTTCTCTAAAGCTGATTGCAGCATCCTGAGGGAAGGTATAAACAGATTCACAGTCCCCTCCCCCTCTCTAGGAACTGGCACCAGTATCCAAAACTATACCAAATTACTATACAAACATTTATATAGATGCATGGAATCAGGAATACCTGACAGGACTAAATCATTCTCCGCAAGGAAGAGTAAACCTGTCTGGTGGACATCTGCAATAAATAAACTCTATAACAAAAGAAATAAATTGCTGACCAGGACCAAGAAGGAGCAGGTGCCCAACTGGAAGCATTATCACCTTAGACTAAACAAGCAAGTAAGAGCACTAGTGAAATCCTCCAAACCAAACTTCGAGTCCAAATTGGCCACATCTACTAATGACAATCATAAGGCCTTCTTCGCATATGTCCGTAATCTCAAAGGTAGCACCCAAATCAGTTCAGAACTGATGGTCAAGGACACCACATATACAAATACCATAGATATAGCAAACTTGCTGGCTAACAGATTCAGTGAAAATTTCACCCCTGTGTCCCCCCATCAGTAAATCAAGGCATTCCCAGTACCTGCCCCCTTCCCCTTATATCTAGGGATCAAGTCATCACTGCTCTCTCAAATGCAGAAAATACAGCCTCCATGGGACCTGATAACATCACAGGCTGCATCCTACATGAACTCAAGCAGGAACTTGCAGCACCATTAGGCACCCTATTCAACCAAAGCCCGAGTACTGGTTTTGTCCCAGCTGAGTGGAGGACAGCCACTGTCATCCCTTTACACAAAGGTGGCACGTCCACTGATCCGGGAAGTTATAGACCCATCAGCCTAACTAGCCTGATCTGCAAGGCCATCATGGACCTCACTAACAAGGACATTGGCAACCTCCAAACACTTGATCCCAAACAGTTTGACTTCATCAAGGGGAGGTTATGTCTGTTAAATTTGGTCAAAATTTTTGAGACAGTCACCAAAGCCATGGATGAGGGGAAGACAGTGCATGCCACCTACCTTGACCTGGCCAAAGCCTTTGATACTATTCCCTACTTAGACATAATAGATAAACTCTCTCAACTAGGCATCATAGGTTCATAGGTGTTTACTAGGCTAACAACCACAAGGGCCTTTTGAAGCCTAGCCATGCATCCCAAATCTCTGACAAGTTCTGATACCCTTGATAACTGTAAGCATGGACCTGAGAGATGAACCATTTACAGATTACCTCTGTCCATTAGAGACATAGGTGCCAAACCAGGGATGAATTTCCATTTCTCATGCAGTTATCCAAATTGCACTTGAGTTGGGTTAGGGAGGAACTCTTCTTCACATGGATGGGGAGCCTGTTCCATAGACGGGGTAGTCTCTGGGATACATGCCTATCTCTCCAGCAGGTCCTATATATATCACAGGCAAGGTTTAAGTCTTTAGAATGGGTAATCCTGGTACTTTTTGTTTTGTAGATATGCAGGGCATCCATCAGAGTGGGGTCTGACAATGCCCTGTATTCCAGGCCTAGATCTCCCCTCAAAAGCATGTAGGAGACAGAATACAGTGATAGGGCCTTGAGGTGGTCTGCATAGGATATATTACTTACACCCTGTATTCTTTTAGTGAGGAACCTCTGTGGACATTCCATTTGTTGAATATGCCTGGTTAGGTACATACCAAAGGGAGCAATGTAATCAATGATAGGTCTGATGAATGCCAAATACAGTGGAACAATGACTTCCTTGGACTTAGATGCCATACCTTTGTTTATAAGTTGAGCAATATAGAATGATTTCCTCACCAATGTAGACACATCATGATCAAAGGCTAGATTACTGTCCATGTGTATTCCTAAGTCCCTGACTACTGGGTCAGCTCTAAGGGGTGTGTTGTTAATATGATAGCTACAAGGGATGGATGACTTCTCAAAGGATACTGTTTCGCATTTCTTGGCATTTTGTTTTAGTCCATGGCTCTAATACCAGTTGTTTGTGTCAACTGTTTGTGTCAATCTATATGTTACCAGATGGGTAGCCAACTGGCTCACTGATAGAACCCACCTAGTCAAAATGGGGGAAGCCACATCAAGCAGTAGACCCGTATCGAGTGGCATATCCCAGGGTTTGGTCTTGGGGCCTGTTATTTGGGATATCCTTTTCTGAGGTACAGGCCAAAACCAGTGGGCTATGGCTGACCAAGTTTGCAGATGACTGCAAGTTGGGAGCTGTCATCAATTCCCCTAGTGACATGGACATCCTCCAAGAGGGTCTCACCCAAACAAATGACTGGTGCCAGAAACATGGCCTCAAGCTGAATACAAAAAAATGCATCATCATCCCCTTTGGAGAGAGAGATGTCCCCACAATTTATCACATAAATAACAATGTCCTAAGCACACCATCAGTCGTGAGGGATTTGGGCATCCAGATTGATAGCACCCAGACTTTTGACCACCATGTTGCTTCCATTGTACAGGAAGCTTTCTACATGGCCCACTTCATAAGTAAGGGTATCTCATCCAGGGACAAGGATGTCATAACATCCCTGTATTCCTCCCTTATAAGGCCCATTATTGAGTACTACATCCCATTTGGCATGTACCTCGCAAAGCACATACAGCAGCTGGAAAGACAACAGAGGTTCCTCACCAGGAGAATCCAGGGCCTCAGAAATCTACCACAGATAGGCTAAAAGCCCTATGCCTCTACTCTGTTTCATACAGACTCCTCAGAGGTGACCTCTGTCTGGCATACAAGGTGATCTTGGATCCCGCCTTGATGGGAGTGCTGCATATCCACAAGTCAAGCTCCACTCGAGTAACTCCCACACACACGGCCTCAGCCTGGTCTGCGACATCAATAGGACTTGCTGGCAGGACAGATTTTTGTCCCAGAGACTCCCCCATCTATGTAATAGACTCCTTCTCCATGTCAAGCAGAGTACCTCTTTACCTCTTTTTAAGCGCAATCTGGATAACTGGATGGGAAATAGAAAATACATCCCTGGGATTCCACTCATGTCCCTGCTGGAAAGTGGCATCGGGTGCTGATTTGTCTATGCATGGGCTAAACTCTTGACTAGGCTTATAAGAGCCTCAGGGCCAATAGCCTAGTAACTTCCTATGATCCTATGATCATAACATATCTCACAGATCCACAGAAACATCACTCCAAACATTACTGTCCAGACCTATCATAATCAGTTGTCAAGTCCTGCTGGCTGGTTATCGTCAGCCAAAATCAGTCAAAAAACACAGCTAAGTTACTTGGTCAGTGCAAGAAAGAACCATCTTTTGTCACATTTTCATAATTTCTTTTGTATTTTAAGTCTTTTTACTTAAATGCCTATAACTTAAACAAAAAACATTAATCTAGATACCCATCTCTTTAAAAATGTAACAAGTGAGTATATTTTAATTTTTATATAATATGGTCAGTACATAGTTATATCTCTTCTCTGTTTCTCTGGCAGTCACTTGTGACTTATCCTTACAGCGAGTTACTTCAAGCTACAGTTTGGGTTCTTCTTTTACAAAACACAAGGCATTGCACATCCACTACTGAACCTCCTGACTGTGATATTCTACTTTCTTGTTTCAACTTTTCAACCTACTCGCACCCACCCAACATGGCTTTCAGCCAACACACAGCACAACAACAGCCTTACTGTCATTTACCAACACTGTATACAAAGCTCTTGATGCAGGCCTACTAACATCAGTGATCCTACTAGACCTATCAAAAGCTTTTGCTATAGTGTCTTACTCAAAACTATTTTTACAACTTGAGACCGTAAACTGCTCCCCACACACTCTATACTGGTTCCATAACTATCTACACAACAGAAAACAATCTGTTAGATGGCAAAGTAAGCAATCCGATTACCTACTCAACAACACAGGTGTTCCCCAGGGGTCTGTTCTTGGGCCCTTGCTTTTTAACATATTTATTAATAATCTCCATAAAGCATCCCTGCAAAGTACACTCATTCAATACACGGACGATTCGACAATAATTACACCCACTAACAACTTCTCAGATCTCCTAAAGTTAACACAAAATGCATTTATTTCCATGAATCCTGGCTTAACAAAGCTCAACCACTACTTAATCCCATAAAATCAAAACTTTTACTCTTCACAACTAAACCTCTAACTTTAAAATATTCTCCCAAAACAATACAGAAATTGAATTTGTAAAAACAGCCAAACTACTTGGCATCACAATTGATGACAAGCTATCTTTTGAGAATCATATACTCAGTTCAATCAAAAAGACCCATTTTAAGCTTGGCAAACTCTATAGGCACAAACTCTACCAAGATGAAACTAGCTAATAGTCTACTTTTACCCTCCCTCTTCTATGGTTGTCCCATTTTCACTAACCTGCACACATCTCTCCTGAACAAACTGCAGTCATGCTACTATAAAATAGCCAAGTTTGTCTCCAACATGCCGACTCGCACACATCATTGCCTGGCCATTAAATCTATAAATTGATTTGAGTTCCCTCATTACTTACATTACTCCCAGCTTACTCTCACCCACAAACTACTAAATAATCCAAACTACTGCCCATCCCTTCAAACTATAATATAAACACACACCTCTACTCGGCATCTTAGGTCCTCTAACAAACAGCTCTTAACCATAACTAAACCCAACAAAAGAGCTGGACAATGTCTCTATTCCCGTGCCATTGCCAAACTTTGGAATGCGCTCCCTCTCTCTCTTACTCAACTAGACTCTTTAAAAACATGTAAATTTGCACTAAAAGAACACTATCTCAATAACCTTGTCTGTTCTTGTAGTCATATGATTAAACCACCTTAAATGTTTTGGCCACTATACACTACAAATACTTTTACTAACCTAATATAGTTGCAATTTACACTATCTGTCTTCGTAGCCAATCTCTCTTGCTTTCTTTATTTCTGTAGCTGAATAAACAAAATTGATTAAACAGTGTTTTTACTTATGAGAATATACAAACAGAATTACTAAAAATTTAACACACTGGGTTTATTTTCTTGTATTGTATACCTCTATAACATGTATTTATCTTGTAAATCTACTTCAGTTTGTATTATGTAAAAACTTTCTTGACTTTCAAAGTTAAGCTGATGTTATGTAAAAATTTCTGTGATTGTATCGAGCTTTTCTCCCCCGGCCTCCATTGAAAATGGGTCTTTGGGCCCAGTGGACTTTCCCGGTCAACAAATGTCAATAAACAAAATAAATAAATAACTTGCAAAAGGCATGTAAAGTAGCAAATACAAGTTAACTCAGCTGTATGTCTTTATTGTTATTTGGTAACTGAGCTAGCAGTCCCTGTTAAATTACATGTTAACAAGGCATGGATCTTCTCAGTTAATTATTTGTTAAAGCAACTGCATCAGTCGAGGCTAAGAAAACGTCTGTGACTGCCTTCCCCACCTCCTCCCACTTTAATAGTTTATCTAGTATTAGCTAACTTAATTTGGGCTAGGAATGAGTTTGCATGTCCCCAACTAATAACTAATCAGTTTTAGTCCATAATTAGCAATATACATGTTTTAAATTGGTCTTTTTACCGTTATTTATGCTAAAACTGCCTGCATAGACTGATTTTCTCCTGCTACTGTGATAGTTTATCTCCCCCAGGAAACCTTCAATTCCCCAGCCATTCGTGGATCCTTACATTTATTCTCTCTTAACTCCATCTACAATTTAGTACATAATACCCACCCCTTAAAGACATATACATTAAAAACTCTCTTCCAATTTTTAAACTCCATCAAGTCCTGCTGCAGTCCATTCCACAGACTAAAAACTTTCTTCACAGACATTCTCACCCTCTTTTTTCCATACACACTCCTGCTTACAAACACCTTTATGCATCCGTCCATTCACACAAACACACATATACATCTGCAGATTATAAAATATGTATATATATATATATATATATATATATATATATATATATGTGTGTGTGTGTGTGTGTGTGAGTCTACTTTGTTTCGTTGAATCTCATTTCACTGAATTTCATTTCAGCCCGACCACTTCACTGAAAACTCAAATTACTGAAAACTCATTTCACTGAATCTCATTTCTCTGAACTACAGTTAGTATATATGGCACTCTGTAGAGTACTGTAAGGCAAGTAAAAGGTATATATCCTTTTCCCCACTGTAGTGCGATCCTGGAGTTAGTATATATATAGTTGGGGGGCAGGGGGCACAGCCCTCCACATTGGGGGTGTGATGGGATTAGCCCCCACTTAGTTTGAGTACCTATTGTCTTCTGGAGAGAGTTAGTCATTGGTGTTGCAACTATGCATGTCTATTGTTTAAAATGTATTGTTTTGACGTTTTTGGTAAAATACAATTTAAAACAAAGAAGGTGGGAGGCTATGCCCCCCACACCTCCCAATGTGGGGGGCTGTGCCCCCCCCACACCCCCTACCTATATATTCTAATGCCAAGATCGCACTACAGTGGGGAAAAGGGCATATACCTTTCACTTGCCTTACAGTACTCTACATAGTGCCATATATACTAAGTTCAGTTCAGTGAAATGAGTTTTCAGTAATTTGTGTTTTCAGTGATGTGGTCGGGGTGAAATGAGATTCAATGAAACAAAGTAGACCCATATATATTTATCAATGCATACACACACACACACACACACACACACACACACACACACACACACACACACACACACACACACACACACACACACACACACACACACACACACACAAATCCATACCAATACCAATACTACAAAAGCACTTTTTTGGAAGCTCATATAACTAGTTATAGTTATTACTATGGACAACTATCTTTCTAGTCAATAGACATTTTTGATCTCGTCACTCATCTATACCCTACTCACGTCTTCACCGTCCCTGCCCACAGACTCATACCATAAAGCTTTCTGCAAATAACCTAACCACTCTCTACTTCCTTAACTATCTATATACTACCCTGCAAACACCTCCCCACCCTTTACTATACCTATTTCTCTCCATTTCTCATAACACTCCTTTCATTAGTATACCACCCAGCCATCATCTTACCAAACCTCCACCTTCTTCTACCCACCATCTAAACTCTCACCATCTCTGCTTACAATGACAGTAAGTCAATTGCCGCTGTATTGTACACTCACAACACTAGCTCACTTCACTGACTACCATAGTATTTCAACATCATATCCCAGCTCCATTACAAACACAGACACACCACAAAACTCTCCCTGCCTATCTCTCCTTCTCTATACCAATACACATGTGCAGATCTGTTCTCTTATAAGTATATTAAAGTGAAGAATAGCACTTTATTAGCAGTACTGAAAGTCAGATACAAATACAAATGGCTACATACCTCCATCCTGAAACTCAGTGGAGGGAGATATTCACCATAACCCCAGACCCACATATCAACTACCCACCATAACCAACCCATTACTCTCCAATGCTCCCAACAAAATGTTCCCATCAAGTAATGAAACTAACCTCATTCTTTTCAACATTAACCTCAGAAGCACCTGCAACAAAATTCATGATATCCCTGCATGTCTAGATTTGTACTCCCCAGACATTCTAATCACCACTGAAACCTGGCTAAAATAAGAAATAACTGACAACAAAAATATTCTCCCATGATTTAACATATTCAGAATGGGCAGAAATATTAAAGGAGTGATGGCATTGCTACTATTTATAAAAAAAAAAAGCGTAGAAGTAACTCTAGCTCTTCTAAATATCCCACAATTTAATAATGATGAACTTCTGATTACATACCTCAAAATCAACCAAAAGAAATCTTTATGTATTTCAGCAGCATACATCCCATCTGGCAACAGTACCACAGTTGAAAATATCCTACAGTGGATGTCTGACAATATCCCCTAGGAAATCTTCACCATAAGTAACCTCAATATTGACTGACAATCCTTAAACAGCAGCAACCCCAGGGACTCTGGTCACCTATTTGGCTTCACCCAACTAATAAGCTCCACCACTAGAATTGACAAAAATACTAACAGGCAGTACACACTGGACTGGATATTGACAAACAAACCTCATAAAAAAAAATCTTCTGGTTGCTTAACAGGTACTATAAGTGACCACCTCCCAATCTATGTAATCAGACAGCAACATGGTTTACACAAACAAATAATATATAAAGAAGTAAACAATTTAACCAAATTTGACAAAGACACATTTATTACAACCCTATCCCACTATAGCTGGAATGTGTTAAGAGTAATGCCCCTAGATGAAGCAATTAGTCATGTTAATTACACCTTCATAAAAATGTTAAATGATTTAGCATCAGTTAGGACAAGAAGGGTAAAAACTAAAACAAGACCATGGCTGACAAAAAAGACCAAACAGCTCATGCTGAAAGAGACAAAAACATGGAAAGAATGGTATAAGAATAAAACAAAATATGTCTACCAAATTTTTAGATATTTCAGAAACCGTACAAAGATCCTTGTTAAAGCTGACAAGAAATCATACTATGGTAATCTCCAAAAAAGCACCTAACAACCTTGGTTATTACAACTCGGCCATATCACTATACCCTACCCTTCTACTTTAAACAACAAAGGGTCTATTGCCACTCAGTTCAACACTCATTTTATCCTGTCCATTCTATTACTAATCAATGACCACTTCACTTCACCCCTACAAACTCCATCTGTTCTCAAAAGTAACACATTGTCTTTTACTTTTCAGTTCATCCCAACATCAACCATAAAAAAATTACAAATCAAGTTAAAAGTAAAAAGCCTAGCAGCTGATAACCTTCCCACTGACAAATTAGGTACAGAATCACTAACCTTCCCTATCTCTATTCTAATCAATCAGTTAATAACTGAAAACTATGTCCCACATTCATCTGGAAGAAAATCATAGGATCATAGGGGGTTACTATGCTAATGGCCCTAGGGTCCTTATAAGCCTAGCCAAGTACAACCCCTGTTCCCAAAAATATCAAGATATTAAGCAGAACTAAGTCAGCAACTACTGCCCCTGTCCAAGAGGGACACAGGTGAAAACTGATGACTGGATGAGACACAGGTTTCCCATCCAGTCATCCAAATTACACTTAAATAAGGTCAGTGAGGGACTTTGCTTCACCTGAATTGGAAGTTTGTCCCAGAGGAGAGGTAACCTCTGTGAGATATGTCTATCTCTGCAGAAAGTCCTGTTGATGATACATACTAAGCTGAATTCTCTAGAGTGAGTGAATCTTATACCATTTAATTTACGAATTAGCAGCATTTTCATTACAGCAGGATCTGAGATTGCTTTGTATGCAAGGCAGAGGTCACCTCTGAGTAGTCTATAAGACACAGAGTATAGTGACAGTGATTTCAGTCTGTTATCGTATGGCATATGCTGAAGACCCTGAATTTTCTTTGTAAGAAACCTTTGTGGTCTTTCCAGTCACTGCAGTTGCCTGGTAAGGTGCATGCCAAAGGTAGTATTGTACTCTATTATTGGCCTGATGAGTGAGGAGTACAGGGGGGTTACAAACTCTTTTGCTCTGGATGCAATGCCCTTACTTATGAGGTGGGTGTTGTAGAAAGCCTTTCTTACTACTGTGAAGACATGGTGGTCAAAGGAAAGGTTGCTGTTAGCCTGTGTGTCCAACTCTCACACCTGATTGCATGCTTAGGGTGTTGTTATTAATGCGGCAATCCATTGTTATACCCCTTCACAAAGGAGGTCCTTCAGCAGAGCTAAGAAAGTATAGACCTATTGACCTATTACTATCCTGTCACCTCTTTCTAAAATTCTCAAGAAATACATTCACACTCAGCTTATGAAACATATAACCAAACACAACTTCCTCTCCAGCATCCACCACAGTTTTAAGCTCAGCCACAGTACTACAACTGCCCTTCTCAACTTCACCAACATAGTAAACCAATACAGAAATGAGGGCAACCTTGTTTCTTCACTTTTCCTTAACCTTTCCAAAGCATTTGACACAGCGTCCCACCAAAAGCCCCTTTTTTGGACTTGCAATACTAGGTCTCACTTACCCCTCCCTCTCCTGGTTTCACACTTATTTATAGAATAATTAGCAGACAACTAAATGGCAATTAAACCTTTCAGCATCTCAGACAATCTCTCTTGATGTTCCCTAAGGGTCAATATTTACCCCTTTCTATTTAATATTTTCATAAATAAACTTCATACTGCTACAGCACTTGCCACTCCCATACAATAGTTCAATGATTAAGCCCTTATCTGCTCTGACCCATCCATAACAAAATTATAGGAAATCACTAAGAATCTTTCACTGATATTGAAATATGCTAAAACAATGAGTAAAAAGGTCATACAGGAAAACCAAATGGTTAAAAACACAAAAAGAAAAATCTAACAAAGCTAGACTTTCCACCACCACTGCCCACAGTATCCCAGAACTCCTTTCTCTTATCCAAGACATTTTCACTTCCATTGAAACCTGGCTCACTGATAATCAAATAATATTAAATCCTAAAAAACTAAACTTCTACTTTTCCTTCCTAAAACATTAGGACAACATAAATCCCCTTTCTTCATCACCTCCCTTAACAATACCATCATCAGACCTGAACCGCATACTAAATTACTTGGCAACATCATCGACAATGAACCAAAATTCGACATACAAATCAATCAATACATAAAAAAAACACCAAAAACTTGGCCTCCTGTACCATAATCAAAAATTTCTTTCTCTGTCTTCCAAACCATCCCTAGCCATGTCTCTTCTCTTATCCTGTCTTCTGTATGCAGCCCCAGTCCTTACTAACCTTCAGTCGTCTCTTCTTAACAAGTTAGAGCAAAACTACAATAAAATATCTAAATCTGCCTCCAATCTCCCCTATAAATCCCAACACTGCCTTACCCTTAAGTCTTTACAATGGCCTGAATTCCCTAAACAATTTCTCCTTCCACAACTGCATGTAACACACTCAATTCTTTATAACCCCACTTCCTGCCCCTCTATCTCTAATAGTGTATCACAATACAACCCACCATGTCAGCTTCATACATCAGACAAACATCTTCTCGACATCTACAAATTATCAAAAAATATTGGCAAGTCACTATATAAATGCTCCTTAGCTCACCCCTGGAACTCCCTTCCTCATAATATAAGACGTATCCCCCATAAGTCCCAATTCAAACTTGAACTTAAACACTACCTATACAAGACCTGGTCCTGTGCTTGTCAAGCTCCAACCTGATTCTAGTTACCCTCTTCCTAAATCTACTTTCTTACTCTCATTGTTTTTCTCTTTCCTCTTTTCTTTCTACTCTCCCTGGTGATACTATTACCACATACCAACACCCGGTACTTGTAAATATTTTTTGCATCCAAATTATCTTGTTGTAACTGTATATATATGTATGTATATATATATATATATATATATATATATATATATATATACACACACACACACACACACACACACACACACATACACACACAAACACACAAACTTGTACAAAACTGTTAATTTAATTAAATTCATTTTGTGGTATTAATTCTTGTTAAATGCCGACTGTGATGTAATTTCTGTCTTGAATGACTGAATTAGTAATTGGAACTTTTCTCCTTGGGACTCCACTGAAAATATAAGAAATTAACAATGCACATGTAGAAAAAAATGAGATGAAATAATAAAGCAACATAAGATATACATCCACTGAAGAAAATGTGGATGAAAGCAAGAGTACATAAATCCATGATTAAGTAATGCAAAATAAGGTTTACAACTCATGCAAATACGTTCAAAAATCATAAAAATAAAATGTACAATGAGGAAGCAGAAATTATATGAGCATATTCTTTACATTGAAGCATAATACTAATGTTAAACTTTTGATAGATTGAAACAACCAGTTCTAAGAATATAAGTGAGGAGGAAGGAAACTGAAATGGTAATAGGAATTCATGGAGGATTATGGCAAGGGCAGGATCTTGAGTTCAGGAGGTAATGTTTGACTTCCATTTTGAAGCTGGTGGTACTACTAATGTTACGAATTTTAGGGGGTAGCTTATTTCAAGCTTGGGACACTGAATTTTTGTAAAAGAGTTTGCCAATATTTTTATTTGGTTTATAGATATCTAGAAGGTTCTGGTCAGAGTTACAGAGTGAGTGAGCTGGAATATAAGGGGATACTATGGAAGAAAGAGAGGGACAGGCCATAAATTTATTTAGCAGGGAGTCTGTGAGCTGCAGCTGGGAAAGAAGCAGGAGCTGGGGAATTCACGCCACTGGAGTTGTTTTAGGGCAAGGCAATGATGTGATTTGTATAGTCGGTTACTGGCAAATCTGGCTATGTTGTTATATGTTTGTTTAAGTTTGGTTAGCAGGGATGACTGGAAATGGGTAAGGATAGGAGAGGCATAGAGAAAGCAAGGAAGGAGGAAGTCTTGAGCTAGAGTGGGTTTGGAAATGGGAGCTAGGAACTTTTTATCTCTATAGAGAAGGCCCAATCTTTGGTTTGTATTAGAAAAATATGTATTAATGTGTATATTAGTGCTTTTAAAAGCCCCAAAAGGGTTAACACATTTATTCTATTTCATACTGCGTAAATCCATATAAACTGCGAATGCTTTCTGACCATGCTTTCTGACCTTGTATTTTGTCAGCACAGCTGAACTCTTGCTTATGCCTTTGGAAATTTACTGAGAAGCAGATGATTTTCTGCTGGGTTAGGAAAATAATGAATAGAACAATACCATTTCTATAATGTTATTAAACTTAGACAATTAGCTCTGTTTGTGCTATGAGAACATACACAGCTGCAGGAAGGATAGATAAGTAGAATAAAGACTGCTTGAAGAATATGAACTATAATCTGTGTTTGTTTTGTGCTTGAATTGGCAGAGTACCTTGAAATGTAACACAGCACTGTAGAAATAATTGTAACTAGCTAGTGGTCTCCAAGGCCATGTTATTTTTCAAAAAGTTTCTCACAAATCTAGTAATGTAATGTCATGTCAGCAGAAAATCATGAACAATATCTACTGTGAAAAACAATATTGTAGGCTTGTATTTGATTACGTCAGCTTTAGAAGGCAATGTCTTGTAAAACAGTATAAGAATGGCTTCACTTCCTGTTACTAATCAGACAAACTCTGTATTTTTGCATGTTTTTGTCTCCTTGCCGCAAGAATTAAAAGTGCCTTAACCTGAACCTTACGTGTATTGGTCTTTGAAGTTTTTTCCTTTGACAGATTGGTCCTTCGGACCGGAAACTTTCACTTCGCCTTGGATCAGACAGGCCAGGTGGCTTGAAACCGTACAGGGAAGAAACCACATCGGTTCTTCTTATCTGAAAAGACCTCCAACTGAATTGTCGTAGAAAAGAGGCCAGCCACTTTCTGATCTGTGACTGAAGGACAGGTTTACCTTGAACCAGGTGATCAATCACGAAGGCTCAGGTAAGGTGAATTTACCTTCTCTTTTTCCATTTTAGATCAGGGACTTGATTAGCATTGTTTTGTCAAGAGATTTGCTTAGTACAAGTCAGGACAAAAAGATTGCTGTCTTGTCATAGATCAGGGAAACAGAATAGGTAGGCAGTCATTCTGGAGAGACTATAAAAAACCCCGTGGTACCACATAAAAGATAAGCAGGGTTACGTAACATTCTAAAGGTTAGAACAAAATGGGAAATAAGTGCACAAAAAGATCCCAAACTCCGCCGTTAACCGAAGACGCGAAATATATGCAATCACAACATGCCGATAATGTTAAATGCTACCCAAAATGGGTTAATAAGTATGAATTTGATGATAAATTAGAAAAATCCTCGCTCGTTAAACTTGTCAAACAGCTTAAAACTGATTCCAGAGGTTGGGTAAAAAAGCAACGTAAATTAGGAATTCCTCAGGCACTCAGGTGGATTGAGGAAGCAAACCGTAGGGAACAAAAGAGTAATAATTCAGAAGCAATGTTTTTAGATAAAGAGGACAATAACTTAGTAATAGCATCAGCCCCTCCACCTCCCTTACCAGAATATGAGGCAAGTGAACAAGTTAGTCCACCCCTGCGAGATCCTGCTATCACTGTAAGTAGAGACACTACAAAAGCAACATCGTTTGTTAGAGATCCCGTCGAGACCAGGTCTCAAACACGGGCAGGAAACTCAAAAGGGGACATTGAGTTATATCAAATGGGTAGAAATTCAAGATATATGAGTGAAGAAGAAATATGCCCACTTCTAGAAGTGCCTAATCCTCAGGCAGGACAAGAAGGTCAGGACCCAACACTCCTAGTGTATAGACCCTGGACACCGGAAGACATCTGGAAAGCCACAGAGGGAATCCCCATCCGAAAGTTAGTTTTAGAAAATTCTTAGAAGACTTACAAGGCATGAGGTTAAGTTATAACCTAAACAGAGAAGAAGTAGAAAAAGTAGTCAGACAAATCGTGGGACCAGATTGGCACATGATCAGTGGCAACTGGAATCCCCGTAACGCAGAACACAAACCCCTCCCACATAGCAGCGCAGAGTTAGACAACAGAGTGAAAGGTCTGACAGACTGAATCTCTGAGACATGGAAGCCTAGGGCAGACTGGACTTGCATTAATCAATGCATCCAACAGGAAGGTGAAACTGTTGACAGATATTATGCTAGATTATTAGAGTGTTTTAATAACCATTGTGGAATGCAGGTTCCTGATGATCAAACACATGATTCCCCATATGAACAGCAGTTAAAGAATGCATTTTTAAAAGGCAGTATTGCACCCATAAGCAGCTTTATCACAAAGCCCATGGTAGATCATCGTACAAGTAGACTACAGTCACTACTTGAATATGCTAGACATGCCAAGAGGCATTTTAATAGCAAAAAGAAAAAGAAAGCCCAAGTATTTTCTGTAGAAGAGGAAGCAGAAGTTTATGTAGTACAGTCCGGGAAAAAGGGCAAGAAGAATGCCCAGGGAAACAAACAATCTGATCAACGATCAGAGGAGTTTGAAGGGCAAAAGAAAAGGGGTGAGTGTTTTAAATGCGGTAAGAAAGGACACTTGGCAAGGGATTGCAAGAAAAACAAGAAGACAACTACGGAAGATAAGGAGGGTGAGGACTGATTATATGGTAGTCAGGAATCACTAGAAGGGGATAGTGGAGAAAGGACAAATGAGAATGTGATAGAGGGAGTAGAGGATGTGATAGAAGAAATAGAGGAAAGGAAGTGCAAGAAGTTACGGATAGTGAAGAAAATGAAATATTGGATTTGGCTTTATTGAGCTTAGAGCTCTATTTAGCAGACACAAAACCAGAAGTCACACTCCTGATAGAAGGGAGGGAAGTCACATTTTTGTGTGACTCGGGGGGCCTCACGGACCCTGATACATCCCTCCAAACTGCCAGAGAACTCAGAGTCACCTGATTACATATTAGTGAAAGCAGCTAATGGACAGCTGTATCGAGAGCCCCTCTCCCATAACATCGCAATAAGTGATCCTGTTTCAGGATTAACCCAGAAAAGCAAAATTGTTGTTTCTGCAAAATGCCCAGTAAACATCTTGGGCAGAGACCTTATGCAGCTATTTGGTATAGCAGTAGTTCCGACTATGCAGGGTATGGAAGCACAGCGACAAATTGACAGCTTTGCAGTGCGATCGGAGGGCAAAACATTTTATTGGTACAGCCAGGACTTGGTTACAACTGGTTCAGGGGCAGTAACCGAAGAGCTGATGAACATAGCCATCAGCAAGTTCCCCTCCCTTGACACTGATAACATTTGTTGCACTGTACTCTGTATTATTGTAGCACACCAGGACCTGACAAGGAATATGAGCAAGAATTGTTTAGGAACCGTGCAAACAGATTAGTATTACGTAATCTGTACTGGGATACAGAAGGGAACAGTGTAGTTAGCTGTTCATTACCCCAGGAATTCTTTGCACTTTACAAATCTAATCAATTACCACATGTTAGTTGACTAAGGACAAAAATGCAAAATGGGCAGACGTAGGAGAAAAAGTCACGAGATGGGAAAAACAGACAGAGTTAGAGCTGTCAGAACAGGGAGTACAAAAGCAGAAGTTAAATTGGATAACACAGACACACCCAGCTGTACACTCGCAGTCTAGCGAGGACAGCTGATTGGCACTCTTATTAAAAGAGGAAGAAGATTCCTTACAAAGCATACCAGAAACTCTTTGGTCAACAGGCAAATCAGATGTAGGACTTATTCGTACAGCAGGACGAGTTACTATCACGTCAAAGTCAGCATTTAGACCACAGAAGAGACAGTATCCCTTGAGAAAAGATGCAGAGGTAGGAATCAAACCTATTATAGCAGCTTTACTTAAGGAAGGAGTACTGGTGGAATCTCCTGATTCACCATGTAACACACTTTTATTTCCTGTTAAGAAAGCAAATGGAGAATGGCATATGGTCCAAGATTTACAAGCTGTAAATGACGCAGTAATACCAAGGGCACCTACGGTGCCAGATCCACACACCCTGTTGAATGATTTAAAACCTCAACAGAAATATTTTTCTGTGGTAGATATCAGCAATGCATTCTTTTCGATACCAATACACCCTGACAGCCAACATTGGTTTGCATTCACATTTCAGGGGAAAAGGTACACATACACGGGACTACCACAGGGATATTGTGAAAGTCCGACAATATTCTCACAAGAGATGACAAGCAACTTGGCGGGATTTACCCCACCAAAAGGCAGTCAGATTTTACTTTATGTTGATGACATCCTGCTGGCAGCCCCCACCCGGCAAGATTGTAAAGAGGATACCGTAGCATTGTTACAATTTTTAGCCACTCAGGGACATAAAGTAAATAAAAACAAATTACAGCTTTGGAGAAAGCAAGTTAAATACCTAGGATATGTAATATCCAAAGAGGGTAGAACATGAGATGAGGACAGAAAAATAGCGATTTTGCAAGCACCGAAACCCACTACCAAGAAGGAAATGATGCCCTTCCTGGGTACGACCAGTTTTTGTTGGAGCTGGATTCCAAACTATGCCTTGGAATCTGCACCTCTGACTAACTTAATATATAAGAAGCCTATGGCAGCACAGGATTTATTACAATGGACACCAGAAGCAGAATCTGCTTTCTGCAAATTGAAACAGTTGATAGCATCCTCATTAGCTTTAGGATTACCAAACTATCATAAACGATTTTTCCAAACTGTAGATTGTAAGCAAGGTTATATGACATCAGTGTTAACACAGCAGCATGGGGACAAGCAATGCCCCATTGCTTACTATTCATCACAACTGGACCCAGTGGCGCGGTCTTTACCCCACTGTGTACAAGCAGTAGTCGCAGCTGCAATGGCAGTGCAGGCTTCGGCCTCAGTAGTGTTGTTACACCCTCTCACATTGAGAGTGCCTCATGCAGTCGTGATTGTTTTACTGCAAGAAAAAGTAGCATATCTTTCTCCTGCTAGACATCTTTCCTGTATGACTATATTGTTGAGCCAACTTCATATGACAATTGAACGATGCACGACTTTGAATCCATCTACCTTGCTTCCAACTCCTGCAGATGGCACACTGCACAGCTGCCTGCAGGAAATTGAGCAAAAGACACTGCCTAGAAAAGATCTTACGGATGTTCCCTTGGATGATGCCGAGGTGACATACTATGTGGACGGCTCATGCAAAAGGGGTCCCACAGGACAGAACCTAGTAGGATATGCAGTAGTTTCTGATACTGAGATTATAGAAGCAAAATCTTTACCACACAATTTATCTGCACAGGCAGCAGAACTGATTGCCTTGACACGGGCATGTACCTTAGCAAAGGGTAAATGTGTGAACATTTTTACTGATAGCCAGTACGCTTTTTCTACTGTACATGTTTTTGTGCAACAGTGGAAAAATCGAGGAATGATAACATCTACTGGCAAACCAATCAATCATGCACAGTTTGTTTTAGATCTTTTAGAATCTATTCAGTTACCTCAGAAAGTAGTTATTTGTAAATGCATAGCTCATACCAAGCAACAGGATAGAATTTCAAAAGGTAATGCGAGAGCCGATACAGCTGCAAAGCAGGCAGCTTCAGCTTCAGAAGTATTTCTTTTGAATCAGGAATTACAACCTTCTGAGATTTTAGACTTAGAAATATTAAAAACAATGCAGACACTTACTACGCAAGTTGAGAAACAGAGATGGATAAAACGAGGAGCAATTCTCAAGAGAGGGCTGTACATCTCCAAAGAGGGAAAACCGATATTGCCATCTAATTTGTTTAGATATGCTGCTTTGCTGAGCCATGGGCAATGCCATGTCTCAACAGGGAGGATGGTACAGTTAGTGAACCAAGTGTTCACAACATATGGATTCATAAACTACACTAAAAATTTTTGTTCGTCGTGTCATGTTTGTAATAAACATCATGCACAAGGGGCGTTAAAGCCCAAGCAAGGGAGTTTCCATACACCACCGTATCCATTCCATACTATCTGTATGGATTTCATAGAACTGAACAAATGAGAAAATAAGAAGTATTGTCTTGTCATTGTAGATATGTTTTCCAAATGGGTGGAAGCTTTTCCGACCAAAAATCCAGACGCAGCTACTGTTGCGAAAACCCTTGTTAAAGAAATCATTCCTAGGTTTTGCATACCAGAAAGGATGTACAGTGACAGTGACACACATTTTGTAAACCAAACCATACAACAGCTGAGCAGGTATTTTGGAATTTTTTTAAAAAAATCATTGTGCGTATCACCCTCAATCTGCAGGATTGGTAGAGAGACACAATGGAACACTGAAGAATAAGTTAAGGAAACTTATAGAGGAAACACATAAAAATTGGGTGTACTGTCTGCCCCTGGCACTGTTGAGCATGAGAACTGTTCCGAATGCAAAGGGATTGACTCCTTTTGAGAAGTTATTTGGACGAGCGTATTATATACCTCAGTGGAAACCTCTCATGCCCGCAGGCCAGGAAGCTGACTGTACACTTGCTGAGTATATGAGAAGATTGTTGAATTCTAAACATCTGTTGCAGTTAAATTCTGTTTCAGATAAAGAACAAACCAGACCATCAGAAGCAGCAGTAGTCCCAAGCACGTGGGTCTGGGTGAAGATCATCAAAAAGAAGAACTGGACGACACCAAAGTGGGAAGGCCCATTCCAAGTGCTACTGTCAACACCCACCCAGTCAAGATTGCAGAGCGATCATCTTGGATTCACCTGACACACTGCAAACTGGTGAAAAACTTTGAACTGGACAAAAATCTTGTTACTGTTACACAACAAGAATAAAAATGACAACATCCAGAGCAAACAGGAATGCAGAACAACCACAGAAGTATTGCATGATCATCCTGTTAACTATACTGGTGACACTAATCTTTTTGTTGTGGCCTTTCCTTTTTCCAGCCACACAAGCTGAACTAAATAAACGTGATGCGTTACTCATAGACTGGCACCCAAACTTTAACACTTACCAAGCAATTAAATATGTGTATGCTGAGACTTTTAATGTTTCGAATTGTTGGATCTGTACAGCTTTACCGACAGCATACGGGGGGAATATTAATGACTGCAGTTCCCCTAGGGGTCAATGAGACCTGGGAAAACTTAATTTATGACACCACAACCGTTAAATCATAAGATAAAATAGCATTGCACTTGTCTGTTTCACAGAAGGGAAATGTGTGTTTCTACAAAAAAGATACTGTTCAGGTGGGTTGGAGCAATTGCAATGTGACAGTTCCTTACAAATGTTACACTAAAGCAAATAATGCAGGTTCTTATTGTAATACAGACTATGATTCATTTCTTGAATTGATGCATAAAACAATTAATGAAGTACAACATAATGATGTTCTTTTTAAGCAACTGTCCATAATTAATAGGAAAATGTTTCATGCAGGGCAAGTACATGTTAATAGCAGGGTTACTACTAAGGTAGAGGATTGTTATTTTGTGTGTGGCAAAAAGGCATACAAATGGTTACCTGAGAATTGGTCCGGCAGTTGTTTTTTGGGTTACCTGGTTCCGGCCATATGACACACTGCAGTTTTGCCTCGAGGTAGAATTCAAAATGCCAGAGAGGTCACCAAGAAACCTGTCAAGAAACCTGAGAATCCAGTGGGACAAATAGAAGCCGGCTGGAGAAACCATCATTCCATGGACGATAAACTGACAAATATGGACTTGAGTGATACTGTTATATCGTGGGCAGGCATATTACCAGCATATGGAGCAGTGAAATCAATTTGGGAGCTGAGAAAACTGTCTAAACTCCTCAAAGTAATGAGCAATGCAACTTTTTCCGCTCTCGAATTAGTAGCTGATGAACTGAATGCTATGAGAACTGTGGTGCTTCAAAACTGCATGGCTCTTGACTTCACCCTAGCGGCGAGAGGTGGTAGTGTGCTTTAATCCAAGAAGAGTGCTGTTCGTACATTCCTGACAACCAGCACGAGATAGACAACCATCTTGAGGTGATTCAGCAAGTGTTGGCCATGACCAAACCAGGCTCAAACCCACTGATGGACGTTTTCCAGAAATGGTTTGGGGGGTGGGGTACCATCCTAATGAACATCTTGATTGCCATTTGTGTAGGTATGCTCCAGTTGGGAGTATGTGTTTGTTGTGGCATCCCCTGCATGAAAATATTGATCAAAGATTTTATAGACATGTGGGTTTCTGAAACCTTATATCAAAGTACTGAGTTTGAAGAACTGTTAAAGACTGAAATGCTTTCATAAGTTAAACTGAATGACTCTCTTAACTGCAAATCCTGAATGGAAGTGGTTAGGAGAAGAAACAAACTGTTTATGCTTTTGAAAGTAGAATAAAAGTATTAATGGGGAAATGTTAGAAAAATATGTATTAATGTGTATATTAGTGCTTTTAAAAGCCCAAAAGGGTTAGCACATTTATTCTATTTCATACTGCATAAATCCATATAAACTGTGAATGCTTTCTGACCTTATATTTTGTCAGCACAGCTGAAATCTTGCTTATGCCTTTGGAAATTTACTGAGAAGCAGATGATTTTCTGCTGGGTTAGGAACATAATGAACAGAACAATACCATTTCTATAATGTTATTAAACTTAGACAATTAGCTCTGTTTGTGCTATGAGAACATACACAGCTGCAGGAAGGATAGATAAGTAGAATAAAGACTGCTTTAAGAATATGAACTATAATCTGTGTTTGCTTTGTGCTGAATTAGCAGAGTACCTTGAAATGTAACACAGCACTGTAGAAATAATTGTAACTAGCTAGTGGTCTCCAAGGCCATGTTATTTTTCAAAAAGTTTCTCACAAATCTAGTAATGTAATGTCATGTCAGCAGAAAATCATGAACAATATCTACTGTGAAAAACAATATTGTAGGCTTGTATTTGATTACGTCAGCTTTAGAAGGCAATGTCTTGTAAAACAGTATAAGAATGGCTTCACTTCCTGTTACTAATCAGACAAACTCCGTATTTTTGCATGTTTTTGTCTCCTTGCCACAAGAATTAAAAGTGCCTTAACCTGAACCTTACGTGTATTGGTCTTTGAAGTTTTTTCCTTTGACAGTTTGTTTTTCGATGTAGTATTGTATATAGATGTTGAATTTTAGCTGGCCATTGATTATAGTACTGAGTAGTTTGGTATGAGGATCTGTGTTGATAGGGGTGTTATTGAGAGAAGAAATGGTAAAGTTGGATTTATGGTGGGAGAGGGATTTAGGAAGGAAAAGTAGGAGCTTAGTCTTTTTGGGGTTAAGTATAAGTTGGTGTTCTGTTAGCCATTTTTCAACAGATGAGAAAATGTTTTGGGTGATGGAAAGAAGGATGTTATCTGAGACAGAGATGACAGTAGAGTCATCAGCTTATTGTATAAGGTAGGAAAAGGTGCAGAAGGAGTGTAGCTCATTAGTGAAGATGTTAAAAAGGAGAGGGTCAAGGATTGAGCCTTGAGGGATGCCAGTCTGGATAGGTAGGAAGGGGGAACAAGTGAATTGCCTTCTAACAGACTGGAATCTGTTTGAGAGATAGCTTGAGAACATTGAATAGTAGGGGGAGAGGTTAAGCTCACTTAGTTTGGCAATTAGCTTAGAATGGCAGATAGTATCAAAAGCTTTAGAAAGGTCAAGGAAGAGACAGGATAGGAAGAGACAGGATACTAGAAGATTTTTGTCCCTGGGTTCAGCAACAGTGTGAGTGAAAGATGGGGGGGGGGGGCGGCGGCAGTGGAAGTGCTATGATTAGGCCTGAAACCATGTTGTGTAGGGGTTAGGAGATCTCCGTCTATTAGGTACTTAAGAAACTGGTTATGAATACATTTTTCAAGGATTTTAGAGAGTGGACAGAGGGTTGCAATGAGTCTGTAGTTAGAAGGATCTGTGAAGTTACCTCCTTTGTGCGGTGGTATGGTGTAGGAAGATTTCCAGTTATCGGGGAGAGTGGATTCTTGGATAGATCTGTTAACTAGGATAGAGACAGGTTAGGCTGTGGAGTGTGCTGCAAGTTTAAAAAAGAGGGGAGGGAGGCTGTCAGTAGAAGGAGAACATGGTTTTAGTTTTAGTAGAAGGGATTTTATGTAAGCAGTGGAGACAGGTTTAAGAGAGAAAGCAGTGTTCGTGTTTATTATTTGTGTGGTATGAGAGTAGTTATCAGATGGATACGTTTGGGTAAGTTTTTAAATAGATTCAATGAAGTTGGTATTGAGTAGGTCGGCAGTTTCTTGTGGAGTATTGTTAGGCTAGGGGTTGGGGGGGTGGTAGGGTTACTAGGGTACAAGATTTTCTTGATGGAGTGACAGAATTTCTTAGGGTTAGAATTATGGGTGAATTGGGCATTATAGTAGAATTTTTTCTTGTCTCCATTAATTTGTTTTTTTAGAAAGGTTTCAAAGTTCTTTATACTTTTGGAAAAGTGTTGTGGATTTAGTTTGTATCCATTGTTTCCCGTACTTGTCCCTTTTTTCATGAGAGTGAGGGTGTCTTTAGAGAGCCAAGGAAAGTACATTGCTTTAATCCTAATTTTTCTTAGAGGGGCTAAGGAGTCAAAGCTATCCAGAAAAGAGCGATTGAAATGTAGAACTGCGTCATTGAGGGGAAGGTACTTAAGGAGGGTCAGTTAATAGAAGCTAGCCTATTATTAAAGGTTTCAGCACTAAAGGAAGAGAGGTTTTGGCATTCTCTGTAGTGGTGGGACTTAGGTATTTGGAGGGAGTGTCTTAGGACTCAGGTAGGGAGGTGGTCACTTAGGAAGTCAGGTAGGGTGCTGAGTTTATGATAGAGGGTTGGATCAGAAATAAGAATCCAGTCTAAGGTGGAGCAGATAGTATTGTTGTTGTTGAAATGAGTAGGTGTTGTAATAAGTTGATGGAAGCCATGAAGGTTGATATGTGGGGAAGACGAGGTAGTGGATAGTTTTTACCAGTCAATATTTACATCACCAAGAAGAATTGTCTCACAGGGGATGTGCAGTGAGATCCAGGATAGGACACAGTCGAGGATGGGAATATTGTAACCAGGTGTTTTACATATACCCGCAATGGCATTTTTTGGGAAGAGAGGGGTTGAGATGACAGTAAAGAATAAATAGTTCAGCTGGGTGGAAGTCAGGCTGAGATATAGGCAGGGGGGAGGAGGTTGAGGTGTTCAGAGTACATAATTGCAACACCACCACTTTTTTGTTAGATGTTTTTGTCAGTAGTGCTGTACCACACTTACTGTTGCCACACAGAGAGCAACCATCACAGAAAAGAGGTGGGAAGCTGTTAACCACATTAGTCGGACTTTAGATAGAAAAAAGTGTAATGAAATGTTTAACAGCTTCCCACTGCTCTTTTGTGGTGACTGCGGATTACTAGTTGCTTATACTCTAGTGTGTGACTAGAGTTTAATAGTAGTAACAGGTACTTAATGAAAGCTTGCTGAGAACCTTTCCAATGTCAGAATGGTGATTAACAAGCATGCTTTTCCCCCAAATCTGGAGCATAATTACAGTGATCCATGCACTACAAGTCATTATCTTTCAAAAATAAGACATTAAATGCATCACAGAGCATCTAGATCCTGGCAGCATGCATGACTCAGGCTGGAGAAGTTGAGTTTGACATAGGCTTATTGAGACCCACCTGTTCTACAACTGGCCCTGCTAGAAGTGTGCACAGAAGGTTGCTATAGCTTGTGTTTGTGGGTGGGGGGGGGGGAGAGCTGGGAACAGTGAGATTATTTCTTAAATCCTCTTCACAATCAAACTTCAGAGGTATGCAAAGAAGGTCACTATACCTTGTCTGGACTGGGGAAGGTGCTGTCATTGTTTCTTGAATTTTCCTCGGAATTAAACCTCAGAGGAGTGCAAGAAGGTCACTTTGGCTTTTGTGGGGATGTGACAGTGTGGTCAGTATTTCTTCATATTTTCACACAATCATAGGGGGGTGCAAAGGGGTGTGTAGGAGCAGTGTACTGTCTAGGAGAAACTGGTTGGAATAAAAGACTGTGATTTTTTTCTGATTTCTTACAATCACATATCAGAAGTGAATATTTAGGTGACTAACTTTGGAAGGTAGAGGTAAGGTGACATATTGTAAATATACATCTGTGATCAACAAGTAAAATATGTTAGTATATTATGTTTATCAGATGGATACACAGATGGTAGCTGTCTTTTAGGGATGGGGTGAAGAGGCAAGCTGTATGATGTGTGACATCAGCAAATTGGAATATATGAATGAGGCCATTTATTCATTCACTTTCACCCCGATCTAACATCAGAGGGATACACAAAAGGTCACTGTTGCTTCTTTTTTTTTTTACAGGTGGATAGATACTATTCTAAGATATGATTAATGTTTATTCAGTTTTTTGGGAACTACTTTTTTGTCAGCTTTAATCATTAAGCCTTGGGTACAACTAATTTCTTTAAAATCCAAAAATAAGTCATGGACTTATTAGGAACAAAAGAAGCATGGATGGTGAAGAATTCTTAGGAAAGCCTTAAGATGAAAACACTTATCAGTTTTATGTATTTAGATGTTTTTAATGGAATTCTACCTGAATAAAACAGTGGTAACACTGTAAAAAAAATCTTCAAAGCCAATTTTGGACTTCTAAAAACAGAGTTGGCTAACTTCACAAACCCATGCAAATGGAAAATAGGTGCATGACTGAATCATACACCAATGCACTGTATGAGCACATGCACAAGTGGATGGAACTGTCCTTACCAAACAGAACCAAGACACTCTCCTCTAAAAAAAAGGAAGCCAATCTGGTGGTCCCCCACCATAAACAAACTCTATAACAGAAGGAAAAAACAGTTGCAGAAAAGGGTGAAGTCCCAAGACTGGAAAAACTCCCTTGTCAGCCTCAGCAAAAAACTGACAGCCATCATCAAATCCTCTAAAGTTAGCTATGAAAACAAAATTGCTGGCAGATTCTAAAGACATCCACAAAGCATTCTATAGTTATGTCAAGAATCTACATGGCAATACTCAGATCTGCTCTGAGTTACAGCACAATGGCAATACATATACAGAACCAACTGATATTGCCAACATATTGGCTGACAGGTTCAGTGCAAACTTTACCCCCCTTTCACCCCCTAAAGGGCCTATCACAATGCCTGAGGAATGCCAAGCCCCTGTTATCACAGCTATGGTCATCCCACTCCACAAAGGGGGAGTAAATACAGAGCCTGGGAACTACTGCCCCATCAGCCTGACAAGTCTGATATGTAAGGCTATGAAGCGCATCATCATGGACCTTATAAATAAGGATATAGGGAATCTCCAAACTCCAGACCGCATGCAGTTTGGGTTTGTGAAAAGGTAGATCATGCCTGCTCAACCTGATAGTCTTCTTTGAGTCTGTCACCAGAGCTGTGGATGAGAGCAAGGTAGTTCACACAGCCTACCTAGATCTTGCCAAGGCCATCAACACCAACCTTCACTCAGGAATCATAGATAGACTCACTAAACTAGGCATAAACCCCGATGTCATAAGATAGGTTGCCAAATGGCTCACTGATAGAACCCACACTGTGAAAGTAGTGGACTCCAAATCTGACTATCGACCATTTACAAGTGGTGTCCCACAGGGATTGCTCCTAGGTCCTCCCCTGTTTGGCATCTCCTTCTCTGAATTTCAAGCCAACACAAAGGGACTCTGGCTGACCAAGTTCGCAGATGATTGCAAACTGGGAACCATTACTGATTCTCCAACTGATGTAGACATTCTACAAAAAGGCCTCACTGACACCAGTGACTGGTGCCAGAACCATGGCCTTAAGCTCAATGCCAAAAAGTGCATTGTCATTCCCTTTTGGAAAAATTTGGTGCCCATGAACTACCACATAGGCGGTAGTCCACAAAACACCGAAGGTGTGATAAGAGACCTGGGGACATAGGTTGACAGCAACCTCTCCTTTGATAACCACATTGCCACTGTAGTCAGAAAGACCTTCTATGTGGCACATCTCATTACAAAAGGTTTCTCATCCAGGAAGAAAGAGGTCATAATCCCTCTCTACTCATCCCTCATTAGACATATTATAGAATACAACACCTCATTTGGTATGTACCTCACTAGACACCTACAACACTGGAAAGGCCACAAAAATACCTCACTAAGAGGCTCTTAGGCCTTAGACACATGCCCTATATGGACAGACTCAAAAAACACCAGCTACACTCTGTCTCTTATCGTCTACTTAGAGACGATCTCTGCTTGACCTACAAAACCATGTCTGACCCAGAGCTGCTAGATATGCTACACCTAAAGAAATCCCAATCCCTCCTTGCCACAAACCTCATTACCACAATAAACAGAACATGCTGGAGGGACAGATTCCTAACCCAGAGACTTCCCATACTCTGGAACAAACTTTCCATTCACATCAAGCAGAGCACTTCACTGGCCCTCTTTAAGACAAATCTTGATGAGTGGATGGGTATAGGAAGTTCATCCGGGGAACACTTCAGTGGCCTTGCTTGATAGGGGCACTGGGAACTAACTTTGGTTGGCATGATGCCAGGGAATCTTCTTGGGCTAGGCTTATATAGGCTCCAGGGGCATTAGCCTAGTACACAGCTATGAACATATGGTGTGATCTAGCTCTCTTTCTTTGCAGTATCATGTGACAACAGTTGTCAGGAAATCATTTTATTTAGTTCATCTAACTGCTAAGGGAATATCATCACATTCTAAAGAGGTAATCACTCCCTTATAGTGAGCATTGCTCAGGTCAGTTATCAAGTATAACACCCCCCCCCAACAAATGGGATGTATCTCATTAAATATATCAAACAATTAAAAAGACCCTTAATGGTCCTAAGCAATAAAATCACAGGCCTAAAGTCCCTGAGCTACCAAGAGAGGCAAGAAACTCTCTCCTTTATTCAGTGTCTTACAGACATTTGAGGAGAGATCTGTCTTGCTCACTGCACCATTAGAGACCTAGTTGTCCTGGACCTCCTGTTTCTCCACAAGTCCAATATCATCACCAAAGTTTGAACCAGGGACCTAACTCTTCAACAAGAGATGAATAGAGCACACTGAAGAGGCATGTTTATAAGTCAGTACCTTCCAATCCTTTGCAATAAACTTCCCCTGCATATTAAGCAGTGTGATTCACTATCTTACTTTAAACATAAACTAGTGACTGGATGTGTATCCACAAATTTACTCTGGGATGTACTGGTACGGCCCTCCTGGAGAAAGGAGGTGCTGCCTGAGGGAGAGTGCTAGCAGGGTGTGAATGGTGAGAAGATTCAGTGACCCTGAAATATCTATGAATCTAAACTGCTTTTATGTTTTACTCTCATAGCTTGTCAAGAATCTCTGCTTACACTCATAATTATCTTGAACAGCATAAAGCGGTTGTAAGAGAATGAATGAATAATTTAATGCAGCAAAATGATTACTACACTGGAAGTCAGTCTAGCTCCAGTGGAATATACCTCTGTGGAAAATTCTGCCTAAAACAGGCTATTAGATAGGAGAGTGAAAGCCTATCCTAATACTTAGCGGGTAAAAGGCAAAAACACTCAAATCTGTACCAACTTATGGAAATTAAACTTTACTTGCAGAACATATGTCTCAACTATACAGAGTATATACATACATTCAATGTCTTATTTTACATTTGTAAAGAGTTGTCTTTACTGCTATTAATCAGGGTTGTGTCTAAAAGGGGTCAACAGAACAGCTTACTTACCTGGTAAACAAACAGCAATCAGTCAATAAACAAATAAACAAACTGTCCAGAAATTTGTAAGAACACACCTGTTTTTTGCCTCCTATGTTTGCCCCGTCCCTTGTAAAGTATTTGATTTTCTGGTAAATCACTCAGGATCATACCTACAACTCTCCAAAAGTTCACAGTGTCCAGATTATTGCCTTTTGTTTTTGGTCTGCTCTTCATAAAATCTTGCAAAGCAGTGAAGAACCGAACCGCTAAAGGACATGAAGTCTCAGACTCAAATGTTTCATTATTTACTGAGCTGATTAAATAATGAAATATTCGAGTCTGAGACTTCATATCCATCAAAAAATGAATGCTAGTACAAAGCCCATTTTAGTGGATTTCGAAGTTTATAAGACCAGTGTTAAAAATCTATTCCTGATTTTGCCCCTTTATTCCCAAATCATTTTTGGCTTTGTTCAGATTTATTAAGCAAGAGTTGAGAGTTATGCAGAGAATTACAGCCAGTCTCTATTGCCAGACATTAAAGTTTCATACTTTTATTGTTCAAAAAATGCATATTGATGTGTAACCTGTTCTGCTAAAATTTTAAATGAATAAGCAATAGTTAAAAAAAAATTGTCCCTAATTTTGAACCTTCATACTGCTGTTTTTGGCTTTATCCAAAACTCTAGATGAAAGACATTGATTGGCATGCCTTAGAAACAGTTGCATAGGCATTTCCATGGTAACCGTGAGCTCAGGCAACCAGAAAAGGATGATTTATTATTCATATTGCCATTTTCCCAGATGCCTGAGCTTTTGTGTTCCTCAGAAAAGCCAATGCAAATGATTTCATGTAATCACTACAATGGAAACACCTTCAGGACACATTGTGGAGCTGTTGAAAGTGGGGGAGCTCCCGGCCTCCCCACCCCCACCTTGTGATTCCAGCACCCATGTGCATTTTCCATTTATTTCTATGTAATTTACTCCTTTCCTTTTTCTAAACATCGCTCTTCCAGTTCTTTCATCTCTTTAATAATATTCAATGCTTCAAATAGAGTTGGTTTTCATTTTAAAGTAATTGTATTTTGGCAGCCAACATAATTAAACCTAATAAGGCCTTACTATATCTTGGAAATTCAGATCCTGTGTCCCAAATCAATTTAATAATTTCCTTAGTTACAGCCATTTACTTGTCCAATATTTCTGAAACAGTACTCTGTGGGGAATTTTTAAAATCAGCCATCTCATTACACTTTCAAACCATAAGATTCCAGTTACCTCTTTCTTCTCCATCTCACCTCCAACATTTGCTATCTACCCGAGGAAAAATTGTTTGAAGTCTGCTTGGAGTATAAAAATAGCTATGGAAACATTTCCAAGCAGAAATCCTAAACCTTCTATTGCATATTTGGGAGCTGTACATATGTCCTCCCATTGTTCTCTTGTAAACTGCTTTTCCATCTCTCTTCATACTCTTTTCAAATCTCCTCTAATATAACCAACTAATTATTCCTTTTTTAACAGCAGCTTCTGTTTTCAATTCAGCTAAAAACTCTACCAGAACAAGCCTTTCACTTCATATTCCCATATCTCTTTCTATTTGTCTATACACTGATATCAGTCCTTGTTAAAGAAGGCAGTCTCTAGCCTGCAGTCCTGGTGTCTTCTTGGTTTCCACCCACTTTATTACCTTTCCCTTTCTAGTTATTTGTTCTCAATATCTTGGTTCCTTTGCCAGTTTCTCAAATAAATGTCAGCCCTCACTTGCCTGTTTTCTGTACCCCTGCTTGCAATTATCTTTATTGGCAAAATCTTCTTTCTTCATTCTTGGGTTAGCTTACTTCTTAGAATACTTTCTACTACTTTACGAATATAATAATTTCTGTTGTTGCTATTATGCTCCTTGAGGATTTGAATCCAAAATCTTAATCTGTCTTAAATCTTTGACCCCCCCACTGCTTCATCATTATTCCTTTCCATGATGAATTATAACCTTTTGCTAGTATTATATATACGAGCCTTAACTGTGAGTTCTAAAATATTCCTTCAAATCAAGTAATCCTGAACTACTTTGTTCTATTGGAAGTATCAGCTGATTCCTCTTAACTCTTGTCCTTTTCACCTCTCAGATAAATTCCTTCAACTCTTTATTATTTATTGTCTATAACTTTTCCTCTGGTTCATAAAAATACGACTGACCCATATATAAAACTAAGGGGACTAAAAACTTTTTTCACTGCTTGTATCTTACTGTCTACATTCATAAACAAGAGCTTCCAGTTTCTCAATTTTTGTATTATCTTTTGTTTAGTCTCTTCCCACATATCATTAGCTACCATAAGAGTAGCCTTTTTAATATCTAAATATTTCATCTTATATAACCCTATAAATATGGAAATTGCTGAACCAATTCATATGCGGGTACATAATTTATGGCTAATTTATGGCTATAGCCTTTGTGTTATCTTCATTAATTTTATATCTCAAAAAGACTTGAAGCAATCTCAAAATGTTCCATAACACTGAGATGCCCTTTTTTGGATTTATCAGATACAAAATATTATCTGCAAATAAAGCCAACTTTTCTTAGTTATCATACCAATTATATCCTTGCATTTCTGAGTCCCTTATTTTCTTAGCTAATCACGCAAAATATAAAGCAAATAACAAAAGGAAATAAGGACAGCCCTGTCTGTTTCTTCTTTTCATACTTAACTTATCAGAAAGAAACCCTCCCACTTTAATTCTTGTCTCCAGTCATGCATATATCCTTATAATTAATCTTATCTGTATCAGGGAATTCAAATGCTTCTGCTGTTCTGCTCAGAATATCCCAACGTACGCTATTGAATGCTTTCTCTGCATCAAGAACCACTAAGAGCAGTGGTATTTTCTTACATTCTACTTCAGTGTTCTATTAATGTTGTTAAATATTTGCTTCACCCCCACAAAACCACATTGATCCATATCTATCAATTTTGGCAACACCTTTGTCATTCTTGTAATGAGTATAGACATAAACACTTTATAATCATGGTTAAAAATTGAAATGGATCTATATGAAGCTAGGTGAGATGGGTCTTTACCGTCTATAGCTAATACAGCTACCTTAGCTTTCTTCCAAGATGTTGGTGCTTCCCTTCCTTTTAAAATGCTGTTAAATAAAACTTTCCAGATCTTTATCCCTTTTTCCCTGTCAACTTCCAAACTTCTACAGGAATACCATCTGTTCCTGGAGATATTCCTGAAGATTGAGTGTACATTACCATTTTCATTTCATTTCTGCATTATAACTGTTAATTGTTGGGCATCATCTACCTTTAACCTTGGCATAATTAAGTCTTCCATTAATATTTCTATTTGTGTTCTTTCTTTATTTCCATAGTTCTCTGCATTATACAAATTTTCATAAAAGTTCTGAAATATCTTTTATACCTCTACATGATCTCCAATTATTTTTTTTGTTATAGGTTCCCTAAGTTTGGTGACAGCCCCCCTTTCTACTTTTTGTTGCCTAAGTAGTCGTGCTAAAAGTTTTCTGCTCTGGAGTCATTATCAAAAAAAAAGTTGCTTAAGAACAACCTTTCTAGAGTGATGCATATTATCTAGATATTCCTTTATTTTCTCTTTAACACTTTAACACTCTGCATTCATGCCTCTTCTTGTTCTGTGAGATTTCCCTTATTCTGCAATGCTTCATCTTTTGTCAGTCCTGTAAGTAATTTCTATTACCTGTTAACCATATCTCTTTTTCCTTTATATACCCTATTTTTAAATGGCATTTTTTTTTCCTTCTCACTAGTTGTAATGTCTGAAGATATTTCTAGCTTCCCTAATAAACTCTTGAATGATTTCCACATCCCATTACTTAAATTCCTCTCTTTTTAACAGGTAGGTAGGAAACACTCAGTGTCTCATTTTTACTTCATCCCCCTCAGTTTTTATTTTGTTTTTTTTTTTTTTATCTGGGCATGATCTGAAATAGTTTTTGGTTATGTGTAAAAGTTTTCAATTAAAAGCACATGCTCCTGTGAAATATAATTTTTGTCTAGTCTAGCCCAGTTACTGAACCTTGAAAAATAATATGTAAATCCTGAGTTCCTACTACTAAATTTACACTTTCCATACCAAATATTTTCATAATTTTTTAGTTGTTATATTTTCTCTTATTGGTCTCAGTGAGACATCCTCTCTACAGCAAATCAAGTTCCAATCCTCATTTATAAGTAATTTTCCATTCTGAAATCTGATTATTTCTTCGAAACATTTTCTTAAGCTCCAGAATAGCAGTTTTTGGTGGAATATAAATACATGTCAGTGTAATCCTCCTCCCTTGCAAATGCCCCCTTACTATTACAAATCTACCATTGTTCTCTTATTATGATATATATATTTATGGAACTATGATTCTTGTCAAAACTGTTATATATCATCCATAAGGCAGTGATATTGTTTGGGTATGATTCCTATTACAATGTGGACACCATAAAATATGTGTTAAGACTGCCTCCAGAGATGTGGACACTGTAGTAAATATACATGCACAGTATTTGTTCTGTGCCAGTTGTAATGTTGCTATCATCTGCCATTTTGTCTACTATGAACTAATACAATGATATCTGTAAAAATACTGCAGTGGTCAGTAGGTAGGCAGCAGCAGTCCACACTGTTATGTGACTAACATGCCCATTGTTACATTATAGTGATCATCCCTCATGACTGTTATTGCATGTTTGAACTTAGAGATATGGATATATCGTCAGGGCTAGATGTACTTATTATTGTGTGCATACAGTCAGTCTGCTCCCATTTAGACTTTATGATATGCTAGCTGTTCACTTGTACTGGCCTGTCCTATTTATGTCTGTCCATGAAACTGTTATATCCCTGTTAAACCACATGCAAGGCTAAACCATATATGTAAGTCTTGCTAGCTCTGAATCATGGTTACATTGCTACTGGTGGTATGTTAACCACACCTGCTTATACATATGACCATTATATACTCCTGTGCATGCCCATCGCCAACCTACTGCAAACAAAAGGGGCAGTGAGAATGCTGCTAATGTGGACTTGTGCCGATATTGGAGTATGTGCACACTGCAGATGTTCAGTGTAGGGCTGTGGCCATATATACATATGTGTAAAAGAAAAAAACAACCAGTAAAATAAAAACAAAATAATTTAATGACAAAAAAATCACATTCAGTAAGCGCCTTCATCTTAAACAAGACTTCTGCAGACTGAATGGATAAAACACAGACAAAACTTTAAATAACCACAAATCACATGACTACTTAACTAATGTGACTAAGTCTCTTCCTTTTCAAATATACTTTAAAATTGTCTTTGTTATTGAGCTCTGGAGGGTTGCATACATTCAGTTTTACTTTGCCAACAATACTTCTTCAGTCCAACTCGTCTTCTGCATTGAACCTGTTAGTAAAATCATTAAACTGATCCAAAATCAAAAAATCTTACATCTACTAACCAAATAATGCTTACTAAGTACATTATTACTATCAGTTGTATAAATAGTATGCATATGTTCAGATATCTTGCAATAAAATTCCCTTGTAGTCCTACCTACATAATACACAGAACAGAACAGAACAAACAAATAGCTAAATAAACTTCAAACTTAGATTTACATGTAAAAGTCCAGGAATCTTAATTTTCCTGTCTTTAATAACAATATCTGCTGCATCTGTTTTTAAATACTGGCAATAATTAAAACTAAAACATTTGAACATTACATTTTTGTTAAATTTGGTGTCCTTATGTACCTTAAACCTTTGAAAATGAAGTTATCACCTAACAGTTCTAACAACTACTCATTGACAGAGGTCAAATATCGATACGGTTGTGTTTACCATCATGTATGCTTCAAGACAAAATATTCTGATATCTTGTATGTGGCATGGTTTTGGAATTATTAAAGCAAATATGAATAAGCAATATTTGATACCTAGAGGTACATTAGGAGGTAACTGCAGAAATGCCTGGAGCAGCATTCACATAGTCTCTAAAACATTCATCACATCACACATATCTGCTCTTGCTGCTGGAACAAGTTCATCCTTTTCTCAAAACATGAATAATTTTGCAATCTAAATGCACTCACAATAAATTAACAGTTTTGAAACAATATTCATGGGACATACCTTTCAATCTCTCATATTTCTCTTCTGACCATTCCATCTCTTGTTTCCGTTCAACTGTTTGCCTGGGGGCTTTTTCGATAACTGGAGTTGCTGCTATTTGTGCCCACATTCTGTTTCCTGTGCCCATGTTTTGGTGAACATTCACAGGTTGATAAGGCGATTATGTTAGTATACACACAGCAACATGTAATCACATCTGTCACGCGTAATATGTATGATAGTTTCTAGACTACCATTCACATATACCACTGTGAATATGTAATATGTATTTATAGACTACCATTCACATATACCACTGTGAATATGTAATATGTATTTATATGTATGCAGTCTATAGCAGATACAGAAACTAAATGAGAGACAGTGAGAAAGGGTGGTAAGGACAGAGGAAGACGATACTCTTGAGACAGTTCCATTGGTATGCGTGCATATATAGGTGCACATATAAATGACTGTATGGCATCCATGTTACAGCTTACAGCTCGACATGTATGTTTATTATAGTTATCTAGATATGACTGTGACTCTAAATAATGTTATATATATATTCATATTTGTTAATTTAGTTTATATTACAAGGCATATGCAGTATATGCATTGATAAGCATACCTTCTATACCTGTGCATGTGAGGAAGGCATTCACCTGTGTGTCAGTAACAGTGCTCTGCATTATTTACTTATGTGTACATCCCTGTTGCAGTGACATGAAAGGTATAAATGTGGAGAAAGTATGCAATTTACTTTTAAGAGGTCTGGCATACATTATGATATAGCATGCCCTCTTTTTTACAACAGTTAAACAAGAGATGTCCACAAACCACAGGTTGGTGCTAAGGTGTAAGCAACGCCTGGAACAGGATAGAAAAGGTAAATATAGATTTATGTACTCATGTAATGAATTTCCAGTTCCTTGATTTTGTGAATTCAAATGCCCTAGAACAAATTGTCCATAACCTGACAAGAGGAACAAGCATTCTAGATCTGGTCCTCATCGATGTGTCAAACAGGTGCACTGCTGCAACTGTTGGACCCTCATTATTTAAAACTGACCACAAATCAGTCACCTTTGAAATGACACTAACAGCAGAACTTGCAAAGGGTGACATCAGTCTAAAAAACTTCACCAAGGCAAACTATACCATCCTGGGTGAGAGTATAAAAGCATTGCAGGCCCCACCCCGAGCTGAAAGTGGTTACGCTGAAGCTTACATGAAAGGCATGTACAATCACTTGCATAACTGTTTAAACTCATCTTTACCAGAAAGAATAAAAGCCTGAGTCCCAAGCAAAAACAAGCTGCCATGGCAAACTTCTAGCTTCAGCAAACTCTACAATAAACACAAAAAATTGCTGTCCAAGAAAATAAAGGCAAGACCCAACATTGGAAAAGCACCCTCCTCAATATCATCAGGCAAATAAGACAACTTGTCAAATCCTCCAATAGCTCCTTTGAGAGAAACCTAGCAAGTACTGCCAAGGATAACCATAAGGCCTTTTACAGCTAGGTACATAACCTAAAGGGTAGGACTCGAGCATATGCAGAACTAGTGGCCAACGGTATCCACACATTGACCCCACAGTGTTAGCAAACCTGCTGGCAGATAGGTTTTGAGAAAATGTCACTCTCTTATCCCCTTATAACTTACAACAAGCCCTTCCCCAAACTTCCCCACCACCTTACATATATGAAGAGCAGATCCTCAAAGCCCTGTCCAAGGCAAAAAACACAGCCTCTATGGGACCAGATAATGTCTCAGGCTGTCTTCTAAACAGGCTAAAACATGAACTAGCATCACCACAAATACCCTTTTCAATCATAGCGTAACCATAGGCTTTGTTCCTGCAGAATGGAGATTAGCTACAGTTATTCCCTTCCACAAAGGTGCCCTAGCAACAGACCCAGGAAATTATAGACCGATAAGCCTAACTAGCCTCATCTATAAGGCCATGGAACATAACATTATGGACCTCATAAATAAAGACATAGGTGACCTCCAAACCCTGGATCCTACTCAATTCGGCTTCATGAAGGGCAGATCCTGCTTGTTAAATCTGGTGGATTTCTTTGAAAGTTTGACCAAGGCCATTGATGACAGCAAATCTGTGCACACAGCATACCTTGATTTGGCAAAGGCTTTCAACACAATCCCACATTCAGGCATTATTGATAAACTTAGCAAACTGAATGTAAACACCTTTGTTGTAAGATGGGTTACCAACTGGCTCACAAACCAGACACACACTAACAAAGTGGGTGATTCCACAGCATTCAGTAGACCTGTTGCCAGCAGGGTGTCACAGGGGTCTGTCCTGTGACCCCTACTGTTTTGTATATACTTCTCAGCAGTTCAGGTCAAAACTAAGGGGTGTGGCTTACCAAGTCTGCAGATGACTGCAAACTAGATGCAATCATTAAATCCTGAAATAATATCAGTATACTCCAGGAGGGACTCATGCAGATCAACAACTCGTGTACTAGTCATGGTCTAAAACTGAATGCAAAGAAATGCATCATCATTCCCCTTGGCACAAACAATGTCCCTTCACACTATCAGATCAACAATACCCTAAGTACCCATGAAGTGGTAAGGGACCTGGGATCGCGGGTTGGCTGCAACCTTAACTTCAATCACCACATGTCTACTGTAGTAAGGAAAGCTTTCCACATAACACACTTGATTAGTAAAGGTATCACCTCAAGAGTAAAAGAGGTTATGACCCCCCCCCCATGCTCGTCACTTATCCAGCCCATAATTGAGTATAACACCCCATTTGGCATGTACAATATAAAGCACCTGCAGCAATTACAGAGACCTCACAGGTATCTAACAAAAAAGATCAAGGGCCTCCAGCATATGCCTTACACTGACCGACTAAAATCCCTGTCACTATACTCCATATTGTGTAGACTTCTTAGGGGAGACTTATGCCAGGCCTACA
Organism: Protopterus annectens; assembly: GCF_019279795.1. Classification (NCBI taxonomy): domain Eukaryota; kingdom Metazoa; phylum Chordata; order Ceratodontiformes; family Protopteridae; genus Protopterus; species Protopterus annectens. The sequence goes on along the minus strand of NC_056730.1, from coordinate 76,076,901 downwards.
GTAGCAATCCAAGACCCAAACCTAATGAACTTACTGCATATCCATAAATCAAATGTGTCTGGGACTACCCATTCCAGGGACTTAAATATGCCCTGCAACTTAAATAGGAAATGCTAGAGGGACAGATTTTTCTCCCAATGACTGCACATCTTTGGAAAAGGCTACCAATTCATGTGAAGCAATGACTGGATATGGACAGTCATCACTAAATGCAATCTTGGGTATTGACTAGCACTTGTATGGTATAACATTGGGTTGAAACGGCTAGGCTTAAAATGACCTCTGGGTTGATAGCTTAGTAATCTCCTGTGATGCTATGATCCTAAATCCTTAGTAATATGCTTAATTCTCATTTGTAGTTTGAGATGACGTTATTGTAGATACTTGCTGATTGCCTCCTTCCATAGTGTTACCCCCCATTACTGTGTAAAGTTATGTATTTGCCAGCCTTGCATATATGCATTTAGTTTTGTAACCACTGTAGTGTCCAGTGCTTGCAGTATCCTACAACTATTCTAATGAATAGCAAAACATGTTCCACATTCCTTGTCCCCTAGACACACATATAATTCTTACACAAACAGAGGGAAGACATCCTGCAGTATATGCACTCCTCCTACTATGTAAACTGTTATGTGTACCTGATAGTATGTCCATGGCATGTATGTGACATTGCAAATCATGTTGTATGTATAATGACATACATAAGGCATAAATCTACTGTATATGGTACATTGAATGCCAGTGTACAGTGTGTTATTGGCTGTTCCCCATGCCATGTAGTTTTAATGTACTTTGAATCTGTATATACATGGTTATTACCACAGCATGGTAGTGTATTTGCACATTACATTAATCTTACAGTGATGGTATTCTTAAAGCATTTTTTCTCAAACTCCTTGCTACTCAGAAGTGCTGTATATGTACACACTGCCTTACACTGGTCCTGACACTGCTGTCATTCCTTTTTTCACAAATTTCTTTATTAGTTCACAGCTAAAACAGTGACATAGATGCACATACATTAATAAAAAGAAAACAACCCATAGCAACATTTTTATGCAGTATACACATTGTTCTTTTTTAACAATTATTCATTCTTACTTTACGTAATTTACAATGCCTTCCTCTCCTTAAAACACATTCCTTCTCCTGAGCACTATTCTGGATGTATTTTTTAAACACCTTTATTAAATTATTGCTTAACACATAGTCAAACGTATATTAACAGAAACGAAAACCAACCATATTAACATTTTTTCATTTACATACATTGTATATCACATCTTTTCTTTCTTTGTAATTATCATTCAATCCAACATGACAAAAAATTGCTGAATTCCTGTCTTCCATTAAACCTCACCTCTCCTTCTTCTCCTGAACATTATTCTGCATGTATTCTTCCCACAATTTCTATTTATTTCTATGTAATTTGCTCCTTCCCTTTTCTATAGGTCCTTCTTCCAGTTATTTGTTTCTTTTATAATATTCATTAATTCAAATACAGTTGGTTTAGACTCTGATTTCCATTTTCTAGTAATTGCTTTTTGGTAGCCAACAGAATTGACACAGCTGTCATTTATTCCATATACATATCAGGCATCTGTAGATGTTTGTATGTTAGGCTGATGATGCATGACTCACATAAATTGCATTGAAGACTTGTAATGTATGTTATGGTCACTGTATTGTGTAGACCTTGTTTACTATTGAACAGCAATGTGTCACTATTACTGATTATATCATGTTAACTATTATGACCACGTATAGGAACTAATAACACAACTGTACAAACTCATTTACTTCACTGGCATAGAGGGATAAAGCGCTGGCTACATTCTACGTGACCATAGTTTGATTCATGGCTTGGGCACTTGACCAAGTGACAGGGAGAGTGGGTGTGCATGTCCTGAGAACAGAATTATGCTGGACATCTTCCAATGACCCCCTGCAGAAGCCAGAGTTCAAAGAAATAGATGTTGGGTATTGAAGTTGGAAGGAATGATGGTGTGACCAACCAGCAGCCAAGGGTAGGACATGTGATTTGTGTGACCTCCCCATTGTTCTGTAACCTACACAAGTGATGTCATCCAAGATAAATCCCTTCACGCAAAGGAATGACAGCTTCTCTTCTGCCTGATCTCACCCATTTGTCTTGCATGCACCAAACCTGAAGAGCCTACAAAAGGAGTTAGGATACTTTCTCAGAGCAGGATCTCCCCTATGTCAGAGATGTTCCTGGTGTAGGAACATCAGGGGTTCACCAGAATGCTTATGAGTGGAGACAGTCTGCTGGAGGTGACTTGATGATCAGCTGTCATTAACATAGGAATTAGACTGGGTAAGCAAACTCAGGAACAGTAAGATGCCCAGCCATATATGCCAGATACACCTAAAAGTTCTTGCCAGCTCCTGAGAGCACTTAATAGTGCTCTACTCCCAAACTGAGCAGGACTTTACATGATAATCCTAGTGTACATATGTGTCTACCTATCCAGTTTTCAAGGCTATATTTCCTCATAGACAAAGCAGTACTTTGTTTAACTTTGAGTGGTAACCTATTCCATAGCCCAAGAGTACATTAAGTTAGCAGCTTATTCCTACTGGGAGTCTTGTTTACTTATTAGAGTAGACTTAGGTCCCTAGTGTGAGTGATTGCCAAGCCACTGATTTTACAAAGAAGGAGGAGATCAAATAGGACTGGGTCTTTCATAACTCAAAAGGCAAGACACAGGTTGCCTCAGAGCAGCTGGCAGGCTACAGAGTATAAGGATCATTTTGTTAATCTGTTCCAATATTTGAAAGATTTAAGTCCTTTAATTTTCTTGATTAAAAATTACTGGAGCCTTTCCATTGGAGAGATGCATGTAAAATTGTACATATCAAAGGGAACAGTGTATTCAATGATGGGTCTACTAAAAGAAAAGGGTTAAGATATTTCCTTAGAAATTAATAGGGCCAAATATAAGGATTTATTGACTATGATGGAAAGAGAATGATCAAATAAGAAAAAGTTGTCCATATGACTGCACCTGTCTGAACAGGAGTACTATGTATGAGGTGGGAGCAGCTGTTTTGCTGAACACCATTGTGTGCACATTTTTGCATTTAGCTTTAGAATGTTTTCAGTACACTTAGTATGTGCATATTACAGCCCTTGTTGTAATGTTTTTTTTATCAGTGAATGAATATATAACAGCATCCAGCTTGCAGTCATTGGCAAACTTGGTTAACTAGACTTCTGGGCTATTGTCTTGCATGTCTACAAAATAAATACCAAACAGGAGAGGGGACATAAATAATCCCCATGGTATCCCACTAGTTACAATTTTATATTAAGAGCGGGTACCCGCAACTTTCACATTTTGGGATCTGTTGGATAGCCAATTTGTAATCCTCTGGACAATGTAGGTGGTTTACATTTAATTTGCCTAATTTTTCAATAATACCAGCATAGGGGATTGTATCAAAAGCCTTGTCTGGGTCAAGGTAAGCAGTGTGCATAAAGTTGTCATTGTCCATATCCCCTATAACCTTTTCAAATACATTTACTAGGTTCAAGAGACATGACCTGACCTTCAAAAAAACAATCTGATTGGGGCCTGGATTAGCTAAGTTGCCTACATCTATATAAATGAGTCCAGCTATGATACATTCAGTGGCTTTGCATACAAGGCTATTGAAGCTGATAGGACTATAATTATTTGGGTATGTAGGGGGGCACCCTTGCATACAGGAGTCAGAGTGGCTGTTCTCCAGGCATCAGGCACAAAACCTATGGATAGGCTGTCTTAGAATATCTAATGCAACCACACTGGCCATAGATGCGGTGAGAGCACACTGCTGAGCCATGTTGCCAGAGAATGGAGGACTAGGGCTGATCATAGTAGTCAGAGGTTGGAGGGATACCACTATAGAAGAACCTGAACATTTATGTGGTAAGTATTTAGGATGATTATGTAAGCTTAGGTTAGAGTTTACCTAGTTAAAAAAAAACAGAATCAGATTTATGTGGGAAGTATTTAGGATGATTATGTAAGCTTAGGTTAGAGTTTACCTAGTTAAAAAAAAAACAGAATCAGATTTGCCAAGAATGATGAATAGTGATGATTTACCTATTGGGTACTACCCAGCTACTACTGGCACTGCTGTCATTGCAGCTACACCCGTCGGAAGCAAAACAGTAGCACTAATACCAAAGTGATTAATGAGAAAGAGGTGCTGGGTTCTTTGTGATCAGCAATCTTGTTGCATGTTGCAGGGGTCTATAGGCTTGCTGTAGCCTTCCCCTAGTAGATGTCCCAGAATAGTAAACACAAAGCAGCTTAACAGATAAGAATTAATCTGCACAAAGGTCAGATTTAAAGACTGAAAAAGTTTCCAACAAATTCACAGCCTGACCACATACAGAAGTTTTATACAAACTGCCCAATCAGATATCAATGAGCAAAACAATAGCAATTGTCTAAAGATGGCTCCTAAGAAGCAGGTTTCAGGCTTTCTAGTGATTGGTAGTTTCTAGATAGGCTAGGAAGTAATGTCCATCTGTTCCTTCTCTCACCAGGAGCAAAACAGAAGCACTAATCTCAAGCTGATTCCTATGAAGTGGTTTGTAGGCTACCAGTTATTAGAAGTCTTGCCTCAGATGGTTACTGCAATAAAGTCATGCATGATTATAGCTTTATGTGCATTGCCTGATTTCAGCTTCACTCTGTGATGTAGAGTTGTTGTGTGGTCTTGTCCTGTCATTATGCAGTCCATATTCAGCATTTCGTACACAACTGAATTTGTGGTTTTGCACTGATTTTCTTGACCTTGTTTTTGATTTTTTATTATTATTTGCAGTTTGTTTTCCAGAATAGTCCATTGGCTACAAGGAGCCCATTTTCAATGGTGTCCTGGGGAGAAAAGCTCCAGAGAAATACAAATACATAGTACAGAAAGAGCACAGATCCATAATATACATTTCAATTAAATGTTAAATACATATTTTGTATAGTACAAACCCATATTGCACAATTCAAATAGATGTTACGTAATACAGAAATAAAAAAAAGATTTTCATTAGAAAAATTACATCAGGTTAATTCAGTAAGTAGTAGTTTTTTTTTTAGGGAATTACAATGAGGTAATTTTTTAGTCATTGGTTGAATATGTCCCAAGGGATGTAAAACTTTAGGAGGTAGTGACAGGCAAAAAAGTTTGGAAAGTTAGGAAGAAAGTGTGGTAGAATTAGGTTGGATGAGAGCAAGAGCATTTCCATTGTGAAGTAAGGTGCGAGTGCAGTGAGGTTTTAAACAAGGAGAGACTGCTGGTGTTGCAGATGGGAGAAGGGAGACAGTTCCAAAGGCATGCAAGAGAGAAGGACATTAATTGATTCCCATCAGGTTTGTTGGTTTATGCAATTTAATTAGGTTTTGGGAAATGGATCTTAGGAGTCTATCTGATTTATGCATTTCAAAGGCATTTGCTAGGGAGGGGCAGAGAGACAGGTTATGAATGAGTTTGTGTGCTTGGATGAGCTTGGTATATGTAAGGAAGTTTAGTAATTCTAGCCAATTTAGTTGGTGAAGGGAATTACAGTGGTGAGAAGAGGCTCTATGACCTACCACAAATTTGGATATTTTGTTATAACAAAATGAGAGTTTTGTTTTGAGGGAAGATTGTAGGCTGGTTAGGATAGATGCACTATATAAAAGGGATGGGATGAGGTTTATGTGTGGTCACTGACCAGATTGCCTCTTTCCCATGCTCCCTTCCATGTTCAAGAATGTGAATCCACCAACAGCAAAGATAACAAATGGTCCTCTTTATTCACAACAAATTGAGCGCTTTCATATGGCTGTAACAAAAACTTTCTCAGAATCATCAAATACATCACATACATCCACATTTAAATAACCCTCTCAACAGATCACATGTCTAAAATACACATCCATTGCAGTACAAGTCTTGTTTTTACCTCGTTGGTTTATGAATGTGAAGCTGTATACCCAGTCTGCAATGTTATTAGACATGCTGGTATGTTTTACTTGTGTAATTTGTACTACTAAAATTCCTGATATTTTACTACAAGTAAGATGATGTTGTCAATATGCAGGTTTCTCATGATACATTGTAATAGTTCACTTAAATTGATGATAACATTTAGATTTTTGATTTTGTTTATAATTGTAGGACATTTTGCAGCTTGGAACATACATCAGCATTTATATTGTCATGTCCTCAGTGTTAATATTGCAGTCTGATGTGATGTCATAAAAACCTTAATTTGACCAGAATAACATATAGGCCAAACTACCTTTTTTCTTTAATTTATGTATGTTGTAGTTTTTTGGAGTTGACCCTTGCAGGTGCAATGGCTAGGTAGTGAGCTACTTCAGTTGTGTAGTGTTGATTGTGCTGGTTAAAGCAACACCCAGGAGGTGTTTTGTGATGCTATTGTTGCACAACATATCTGCTAACAGAATCAAAATAATGTACACCTCTCATGTTGATGATACTTAGTCCGTGTCTGCGGTACAACAGGTTGCATACTCACCTTTAGTGCAGAAGGCTGTGGTTTCTATTCCTACAGCAGATAGACTGATTGCTGATTGTGTCATCCCTTGAATGAGATGTTAAACTGAGGTCCCATCTTCTTGAATTAGTGGTAACTCAGGTGAATGTAAAAAAATACCACAGCACCTATTAAAAAGAGTAGGGGTCCTTTATTTAATACAACATAAAAAAACATTATTTATATATTTACAAGACGTACATATTTACAGGCACGCGCACACACACACACACACACACACACACACACACACACACACACACACACACACACATATTTCTATTTTTTACTATGTGTCATTTTTCTTAAAACATCCTCATTGTTATTCTTCCATAACTGACCCCAACTCCTTTTTCTACAACCATAATCTAATGTTATACAGTATATCTGCCGAAAACCATTTCTGTTAAACAAAATTTCATTCAGTGTTTCATTCCAAATAACTCATATTACATAAAATACATTTTTATCTACCATTCTCGCACATATTTTCTTGTTCTTATAATATTCATCTATAATCATATTCATATGTATATTGTTTATGTAATTAATATTCTTAAAATATTTTCTTCTCACAACTTTTTTGTGAGTTTCAACACTCTTTTACATTTTAAAAAATGCTCTCTTGTCTCTTCCTCCCCACAAAATACTCAAAAAAATTTCTTCTCACAACTTTTTCATGAGTTTCAACACTCAAATAAATAAATAAATGTTCTCTTGTCTTTTCCACCCCACAAATTAAACACAGTCTTTCAACTTTCTTTTTATATGGCATATTCCCCTTTACTGGTAACTTATTTATTACCAGTCTCCATAGAAATCCTGACACTCTACCATCTTGGTACACCACTTTTCCTTACATTAATGGTTTTAATCACTTTTTCTGGTAGATTTTCCAATGGATTTACATAATAATAATATTGCTTCATCACATTATTATACCACATCTTTCTATCTTTCTCTATATTATTGATTTTTATTTTCCATATTAGTAATTTTTCTTGATAATTTTTTATTTTATTTACATATTATTTTTCTCATTTTCTTATTCTTATCATCTTCCAGAATTTTTGTACTTATATTTAAAAATCCTCACTAATAATTTCTCATTATATTCCTTTGCCCACTTCAATACTCCATATCAGTTTAAAGAAGCATAATAAACAACTGGATTTAGTAACCTCAATCACCCTTCATCTTGTCATATCAATATTCCACTTTTTACTGGATGCAGTCTTGAACCCTGTATGAAAGAAAACACTAACTGCACAATTTCCTTTTCATATTTTCCTGGGATTATATAAACATTTGCCATGTAAGCTATTTTCCCTTCAATACAGAATTCATGAGATAAAGCTTTTCCTTGAAGGCTAATCTGTATGTCCTTCACAGAAGACATATTTCTTTCATTTCTTTTATCAGACCCTCCCATTGCATCATAACTACATCTTTTTTTCCCAAAATGTATCCATTCACTTCATTCATTGAAAAATACCCTGCCATTTTTCACCACATTACCCAAATCCTTACTTTTATCTTTATTCATGTTAATTTCCATTTCTTTTCAATATCCACTTTGACAAACCAACACTTTCCTCATCCATAATTTGTACTTAGAAACTACATAATTTGCATATGTCAAAACTAATGGAATCACCACCTCCTTTTGAATCACATAAGTAGCATATTTTATTTTATAAGCTACTGAACTGACTATCGCATTCATTACTAATGTAAATATTCCACTCATGGGACATCCTTGTCTTAAACCACACTTCATTCACATTTCTTTACTCAGCCATCCATTTACTAACAGTCTCACTCTATTATTTTGACATGCTGACTCATACACACACACACACACACACACACACACACACACACTCTCTCTCTCTCTCATAGTTCTTTTACCTATTTCATACTTCTCCATAACATCTCACAAAGCATAATTTCCTACTGTATCAAGTGCCGTGCTAATATCACCTACCATAAGTTTCACATCCTCTATCTTACTTGTAATATCATCCACCATTTTTCTTACAACTAGTAACAGTTTTTGACATCCCTTCCCTTTTATACTGTATATACTTTCTGCCATACTATCCCTTATCCTTCCTTCAATTCTCTGTATTGTACTCATAAACATTTTATAATCTTTGTTACTTAGTGTGATGAGTCTGCATTTTTTATTCATTCTGCTCATCCTTCTTCAAATATAAATTTTAGTATCCCAGTACATGCGTCTTCATAAACAAACACTTCCTTCAACCATTCATTCAGTACATTTATAAAACACTGTCTTTTCTAATCCATTAATTTTTTTTGCATTCCATACCCTATACCATCTGGGCCTGGTACAGTATCAATGTATACTTTCCTAACTACTTCGTCCAATTCACCAATAGTAATTATTTTCAAATTCTTCCTTAGCTCATTTTAGAAATTGTTTTACTTTCCATTCTCTCTTATTTTCCTTCTTTTTACTCTTATATATATTTTCCACATGCTGTACTAAAATACTTATAATTTGCTGTGTGTTCTTTTTACCTCTCCTTTTCACATTTTTCCTTTCTTTCATTATACGAATATCCTCCTTTACTACTTTGCCCAAACATACAGATATTCCCTACCTTTTCTTTTATAAATAATATCTCTGTCTAAACAGCAATGCCTTAATTTGTTTCTCAATTTATTTAATATATTTTGGTTCCCATATCATAACACTCTCTTGTATTATTCTTTACATTCTCTAATACATTTCTATCCATTTCCAATACTTTACTTTCTTTTCTTTTCTTACATCCTCCTGCCATTGAAAAAAAAGTGCTTTTTATACTTCTTGTTAAACTCAATCCTCCATTCAAACCAGTTTTATAGAAGTCCTTCAGGGTTATATGATCCTTCCATAACTGCAATTCTTCCCATTCTCCAGTTTCAACCCATAATGTCTCACATATTCCTTTTATGTCCTTTCCTTATTTAATATACTCCCTTTCTTAAGTCACCTCCATCCATATTGCTAAATGGTCTGAAAAATCTCATCACAGCTGTATCACCATCATCTATTCTTGAGCTTTCCAATAATATAAAATCATTTCCGAAATGATCCCTTTCTATAAGTCCATTGACTTTTGTTCCACTCAGCTAATTTACCACATTTTATCAATTCCTGTATTTTTCATCCTACCCTTTCTTTTTACATCTTCCCATTAAAATCACAGTTAAAGTTCCCTGTAATTATAATTTTCATGTAAACAACCACATAGTCTGATATTTGACGAAACAGGTTCTCTTTTTCTTTGCTAGTTATATACGTACATATAATGCTATAATTCTGTAAACATGTTCTCTCCACCTCACATCCACAACAGTTAACTTTCCCATTTTTACCATTATTATTTTTACTGTTTTTTATACAACACAGCCACCCCAGAACAACGTTAACTTCCTAACTTTCATATTATTTACACCTCACAATTTTTTTGTTTGCAGCCTTGCTTTACTTTTTTTTCCAAACATCTTTATTAAATTTACACATTTGACAAAGGCAATCTTACATTTATATAAATAAAAAACATACAAAATTATATCACTTTAGTTACATACAGTTTACATCACAGACGCCATTGAAACAACTGTAGTTGTAATCATTATACATCACTTATAAACCATCCAGTCATTGTCAGTTAAGCATTATACAGCTCATTCAAATCCTGCCTCTTAAACCTAATTCCTGCTCTGCATATATTGTTCCCACAATTCCCATTTTTTCCTATGTAGTTTGCGCCTTCCCTTTTCTAAAGATCCCAATTCCAGTTGTTTTATCTCTGTTACTATATTCACTACTTCTAGTAAAGTTAGTCTAGACTTTGATTTCCATTTTCTAATAATTGCTTTTTTAAGCAGCCACCATAATTAGACTCAGCAAGGCTTTAATATGCCTAGACAATTCCGATTCTGTAGCATAACTCAAAAAAAAATCATCTCCCCAGTCAGCCCAATCTGTTCACCCAGTATCTCTGACAGAGCGGTCTGCAGGGAATCCCAAAAGTCTGCCAGCTCATTACACTTCCAAAACATATGTTTCCAGCTACCTTTTTCTTACCCATCCATCACACCTTCAACATTTGCTATCCGCCTGAGGAAAAATTCTTTGGAGTCTACTTGGGGTATAAAAATACCTATGTAGAGATCCTAAAACTTCTAGACTTTGTTTTATATTTGGGAGATACACATATATCCCCCATTGTCACTTTGTGAATTGCTTATCCAATCTCTCTTCCCAATCCTTTCTAAACTCCTCTGATTGATTCTTATAATTATCATCCAATATTTTATATGCTTTACTAATTATTCCTTTTTTCATGGCAGCTTCTATTCTTGAGTCTATTAAAAACTCTAGCAGTGCTGGTCTTTCATTTAGGAGCCCCCTATTTCTTTCTCATTGCCTATACTCTGATATCAATTCTTGATAGGGAAGACAATCTCTAACTTGCAATCCAAATAAATTCTTGGCATCTTCCCATTCTATTACCTTTCCCTTTCTAGTTATTTGCTCCCTATACCTCGGTTCCTTTGCCAGTTTTCTCCAATAAATTCAGCCCCCTCTTGCCTATTATCTGTATCCCTGACCACAGTCAACCCTATCAGAAAAATCTCTTTTCTCTATTCTCGTGCTGGTTTGGTTCTTAGAATACGCCTTCCTATTTTATGAATATAATACTCTGTATGATTTTGGTTGTTCTCCTCAAGAGTCTGCATCCAAAATCCCAATCTCTCCTTATTTCTTGAGCTTCCTCCTTGTGCCAGCATCATTCCTTTCCAATTCAAATTATAGTTTTCTGCTTGTGCTATGTATAAGGGCCTTAACTGTGTTGCTCTAAAATATCCCCGCAAATTAGGTAATCTTAGTCCACCTTGTTCTATTGGTAGAATCAGCTTATCTCACTTGACCCTTGCTGTCTTCCCTTCCCAGATAAAATCCTTCAACTCATTTTAATTGCTGTCCATAACTTCTCCTCCAGGTGATAAACGTATCACTGACCTGTGTATACAACTAAAGGGACTAAAAACATTTTAATGGCTTGTATCTTAGTATCCATATAACAAAACTTCCAGTTTCTTAATTTTTGTATTATCTTCTGTTTAGCCTATTCCCACATATCCTTAGCTGTCACCACAGATTCATTTCTAATCCATACTTCTAAATATTTCATTTTATCATTTCCCCATAAATATGGATATTGTTGCACCAATGCTTGTGTGGGTACATAATTTACCACTATTGCCTTTGTTTTAGCTTCAATTAATTTTGTATTCTGAGAAGATTTGAAACTGCCTTAAAATGTTCCATAACACTGTAATGTCCCTTTCTGGCTTAGTCATATATAAAATAATATTATCTGCAAATAGATCCAGCCTTTCCTGACTACCATACTAATTATATCCTTGTATTTCTAAGTCCCTTATTTACTTTGCCAGTGGTTCTAAATATAATGCAAACAACAAAGGTTAAAGCAGACAACCCTGCCTGGTTCTTCTACTGAAGCAGAAATTATTGGAGAGGACCCCACCCACTTTAATTTGCACCTCCAATCCCTCATATATTCTTCTAATCAACCTTATAATTGTATCAGGGAAAGCAAATGCATCCATTACCCTGCTCATGAAGTCCCAGTCAACTTTGTCAAATGCCTTCTCTGCATCAAGACCCACCAATAAAAGTGGTACTTTCTTACATAATGCTTCCCTCTGGATCCTCAATGTTCTGTTAATATTGTCAAATGTTTGCCTCACTTACACAAAACCACACTGATCCATATCTGTCAATTTTGGTATCACTTTTGTCATTCTTTTAGCCATTATAGACATAAACACTTTATAATCATAGTTTAGTATTGAAATGGGCCTGTATGAAGCTGGATCCGATGGATCTTTACCCTCTTTAGGTATTACCATTACCACCGCCTTCTTTCTGGATGGTGGTACTTCTCCTCCTCTTAAAATACTGTTAAACAAAACCTTCCAGATATTTATCAGTTTTTTCCCTCCTAACTTCCAAACTTCCACATGAATACCATCTATTCCTGGGGACTTTTCTGCAGATTGATTATAAATAGCCATTTTTATCTTATCCCTTCTTATCCTGTTAGTAATTGAGCCTCATTTACCTTTAGCTTTGGCATATTTAATTCTTCCATAAACATCTCCATGTGTACCTTTTCTTGATTTCCATATTTCTCTGCTTTATACAAATTTTCCTAAAATTTCAAAAATATTTCTAATACTTCTGCAGAGTCTCTCATTATCTTTCTTGTTATAGGCTCCCTAAGCTTAGTGACTGCCCTTTCCACTTTTTGTTGCCTGAGTTGTTGTGCTAGAAGTTTTTGTGCTCTAGAATTATCATAAAACAGTTGCTTAACAGCAATCTTTCTAAACTCATGCATATTATCGAGGTAATCCCTTATTTTCTGTTTAGCATTCTGCAGTTGCTCTTTTCTTGTTCTGAGAGATAGCCCTATTTTGCAATACTTTAACATCTGTCAATCCCTCTAAATAATTAGTGTTACTGTTTAGCCATATCTCCCTTTCTTTTATTTCCAACCTAGTTTTAAACTCTACTTTAATTTTATCCCACTCCTTAGCTATGTTTTTAGAAGATAAATCTATCTTCTCTAGTAGCTCCTGAACTAATTCCACAACCCATTCCTTAAATTCCTCTCTTTTCCACTGGTAGGTGGGATGGATTCATCCTATGAAGGGCCTGTGCTCTTACAACTGCATCATTTTTGGTGTCAACAGGTGAGCACTCACTGGCTGTTGAACATTCAGGGGAGATGGTGTAAGTCTTGCACTAGACTGTACCCATATACACAGCAGGTGTCCAAAGTGAACAGCTTAAGATATGCTAAAACAATATGGGTAAGGGTAGTCAGCAAGCTAGATGCATTACTTCAGTACAGCTAGTTTCTTTTAAAGACAGGGTCATTCTGGCTTGGTTGTAAAGCAGGACTGGGTAAACTGTGTACATTTTATGGTACTGCTGCTTGCCATACACCCCTTCGGCATGTAGGGGGGGGGGTGACACAGTGACTACACATACTGATCCCTTCTGAAGATTACCATGCCTTTGATGTGGGTTAATTTTGTACAGTATCTTGCATCATCTGGCAGCTAGCAACTAACTTAGAACTGGTGAGGATCAGCAAAGTCTGTTAATTAAAAGAAAGTATTGCAAAGGCTCAAGTTAGCTGTTAATGTGATGTGGATTCTCCCCAGTGCTGTGAATGTCAAGAACTTTTGTGAGGCATGAATAAGTGTCTTGAGTTACTAATTATGATTCTTAATCTAGCTAAATGCATTGTCATCTAATTAGTGATTCATGTGACTCAATGACTAGGATTCCAACTGTCTCTACCTTACTGTCTAGATAAACCACAGCTGAGGGAATAGACTTAGCAAAATCAGTGGAAAAAGAAGAACCTGTTGAGCCTTATTAAAACCTGGCAATCTGAAGAGACATGAAAGATATAGAATAAGTGAGAAGCTTCAGCTGCCAGTGAAATACTGCCACTCTTACTGTTTCTTCACTTACCCAATGAGTCAGAATGGAGTGTGCCATTCAGGTTTTTGCTTTCAGCTGTATGTGCTTGGGCTAGCAGGTGTGATCAGCACTGGGGACAGTGTGAGGTGGAGAGTTTGGGGTAATACACTTGTCAAATGGTAACACAAATGTCCTAAGGTAACTTCCCATGGAGCAGAAGGCCAGAAGCTCACTTGATCTTGCTTTTCAGTAAGTGTATAGACTGTGAATGCAGGGCCTCATGATCCTTCTGGCTTTTTTTGCGTTTTAAACTCTAGGGGGTCAGAAAAGTTACCCCAACAATAAATGGCATGTAGCAGCTAAGTATTCATAGTAATGTTTCTTTTTGATCTTTCATTGTTGCTACTTCCTTTCGTTGTGAAGCAGAATTCACCAAACATTGGATTGTTCACCCACTAATATGGAATTGAGCTGGGTTTGCCATCTTGGCACGTGGTACTTTTATTCTACTCATGATGTGTAGCAATAGTGGTAAGTGTAACAGGAACTTTAAGCTCAAACATTTGGTATAAGTACTAAGCTGATGAGCTAATGGTTTGAAGTGCCATCTGTGGGGTTATGAGTTAACCCTCCTAAGTCAGAATTCTGCCTAAAAGTAGTAATACTGTTGCACTGTGGCTCTCTGATTGGCCAAGGATAGCTAGCTACAAGGTCAGTGACGAGTGCTAATCATGAAGGGTATGAGCCATGGATGAAATAGTGCCACCTTTCCCTGCTTGTAGAAAGCAGTGTTAAATCATTTCTAGACCTGTTTCTGGGTCAATGTTTTATGCAAAGTAAAGTAGTGAAAAGCTGCAGTCTATTGAAAGCTGACCTATTACACAAGGTTTACTGGCTGCCACAGCTCTCAGCTGCTGTTTACGTGACCTCTAACTGTTTAATGGTCTGCCATGGAAGTAGAGAGACCATGTCAGGCATGTATATGTGTGCAGCAATCTTGTGGATGGTTGGGAAGGTCACAGTGGCTGCTTACACTGTGTACAAGAATATAATGACATGTTACCAACATGTGGAACAAAAGGTATATCACAAGTTGTACAGTGATACAGTCATGATAATTATAGGTTCATAGGTATGTACTAAGCTAGTTGACCTTGCTGGCCATTTTAAGCCCAGCCAATTTCCCTTTAAAAGGTGAGAATAAAACCCTGTACTTTGTGTTTTTGACGTAAACACCTTAAACATCATGCCAACCCCTAATAAACTACCTGGATAAGGGGAAAGAAAGACAAATTAGGTGAAGTAGACAGTAAATAAACAAGAGAACCCTGTTGCACCTAAATACATCAAATTGCAAGCATGGGGCTCAGAACTAACCCAGATAGAGGGAATTTCTTTAGTCAGCAAAAAAGTCAGACTGTGAACATGAGTTTAAAAGTCAACCTGCAATATGTCTGAACAGTGAGATAGAACCTAGTAATTTTTTCTGAGTACAGCTAGGCAGGTAGTACCGGTTGGCACTTTGGAGTGCTTGCCTGATAAAAGCCTTAAAGAAGATTGGCAGAGGTCATTGTGGGGAGGGAGCACAGAGAACATGTTAAGAGAGGCTTTGATGTCATCCCAACTCTTCAGAAGTTCAGATGAGGGAAGATCTACCCCATCAACATCCATAGGGAGTTTGGCCCGAATATGATGGTTCATCCCTTTGGTAGGAATGAAGGCAGAAATGACTGGGCTTGGTTAGACAGGTTACAGGGTGATGGATTGTCAGCTGGAATCATCAGCCTGTCTCATCACAGTGCAGGAGGTACTTTCTGTGGGCATCTGGAATTGAGACAACCCGGTCCTGTGGAAGTCTAGAAAGGACCTCACACCCAGTGTATTGTGGGCTCAGGAGATCTTTTGTCTGTGTAGGAGGGAACCTCTGGCTGATCCCTCCTTGCAAGTCTGGTAGCCTTTGTTAGAGACTTAAGTTCCCTCTGTGGAAATCCAGATGTGGAAGTATCTGATTATCTCTGGACAGAATGAGTTTCACAAATTAAGTCTTGGTCAAAGAGTTTGACTCCTGTTGAATCTGAGGGCACTGGTGATTCAGCACAGATAATTAGCCTTCAGGAGAACAAAGGGTTTGGTGGGACCCTCTGCCCATCCCATCAAAGTGTAGAAGGTGTCTCTCATGGGCATCCTGAGTCATAAGTTCTCCCCAGTCTGGAGGGACTATGCTCAACTAGGCTAGGATGGCTATGGTCCTGGTAGGACTTGAATGTCTATAGCCATGGAGAATTCCACTAGGTCAGTATGAGTTGTCTCCATTTGTTTCCAGTAAGGCCCATGGACTAACACATTCCTGGCACAATTAGTAAGGGGAGTTGCTGTAGTCTGTAGCCAGGATGAAAGAGCTGTAGCAAGTATGGAGAGTGGGGCTGTGGAATTGGAGGGCTATATAGAGTAGATGATCAAGTCTTACAGGAACTACAGTGGTCTGAGACTGGAAAGGAGTAATTCAGCCTGACATTGAGAGTAGAGGTCTGAGTGCTATAAGTTCCTGTGATAACAAAGTTTCTTCAGAAAGCCAGGAGGTGCAAGACCAAATTTATCCTCATTGCTCCTTTTTGGACCCATCGGGTTTGGGTTCCTTCAGTTTTAAAAGTAGCCAGGGATTCCAGGTTGTCTAGCCCAGTTACCTGGATGTTGTCCTAGTAAATGGAAAATATTTACCACTTAGACCTCATCAAGAGGTTTAGACCTTATTTTTGCTCCTCTTTCTTTGATTTTAGATTTTCTGGCAGAATTGTTTCACAAAGGATTCAGTTTTGCAGATATTAAGGTGCAGTTAGCAGCCATTTCCAATTTTCATGTTGGGCAGAATCAGACTTCCATTGCTTCTACAAAGATCTCCAAGGCCTTTTTGAAAAGAACATTTCTGTTAAGGTTTCCAGTCAGGGATCTGATCTCATAGATCACATCACTGTCTTACCCTCAGGCAGCTCAGCTGGCTTGAGCTGCTCCAACTACTGTTACTTAATCAACTCTCAACAGCACACAGTCTTTACTACTTGCCTGACAACACCCCAGCACTACAGTATCTAATTCAGCCTGACACAACCACCAGAACCTTAAGATCTAGTAACCAAAACCTTATAAATGTCATCAAACACAAAAATGATGCAGGTAAATCTCTCTTTGTCTGCACTATAGCCAGAATCTGGATCTCACTCCCAAACCACATAATTTCTACAAACTCTGCCTTCCAATTTAAAAAAAAATCCTCAAAACCAACTATTCAAACAAAGGGCTTTGCCCTTGTGACTCCCCAGGTTAAACCACACCACTGCACTGTTGCATGAATTCTGCTAAAGATCACCTGTTTCTTCCTCTAGTTACCCAGGTGTACCTGTTCTACCCATAAGGGCGTTTCAGAATGAACTCCTATCGTACTACACTTTAAAATTTTTTTTTTTTGTACTTGTTTTCAATTATTGTACTGTTTTTAATCTTATAATGTACTGCATATAATCCTTACAACAAGAAATTGTTAAACTCTGCTTATTACATGCTGAAATGTTGCTTGTAATGTACTGTATATATATTCCTTTCAAAAACAGGTTGTTAATAAATGCATATTGCATGCTGAAATGTATTCTTAGATATAAGCTCAAATCCTCACTTATGTACTGTACTGTATTTGGAGATCCCCCCCCCCCCCCAGGCTTCCACTGAAAAGGGACCTGTGTCCAGTCAGACTTTTCCGGTTATCAAATGTAAAATAAAATAAAATAAAAATTAAAAAAATCTGGTTGGGACATTACTATCATGCTTCAGGCTTTGACAAAAGCTACATTTGAATCGGCTGCTACTGTGGATGTAATTTTTTTTTCTAATAACACTCTTTTTGGTGGTTACCACATCTTTAAGAAGGATTTCAGACTTTGAAGCCTTATCATGTAAACCTCCTTATTTGGTTTTCCATAAAGACAGAGTGTCTTTGAGAACAAATCCCCATTTTGAGGTGGCCTCTGAAGCCAGTCTTAATCAACCTATCAATCTGCCATTTTTTTCCTAAAGTTCCCTTATAAAAGGAAATATACCTTACATTTTCTAGATGCCCGTTAACAACTCATATTTTATTTGCAGGGGGCAAAGTATATCAGAAAGTCTGATCAACTTTTCCTTGCCTTTTCAAGAGCTAAGTTGGGTCAAAGAGTTTCTAAAGTAACACTGTCCAGGTGGCTTTCCAACTATAGTGGCTTTATTCATGAGAAGAGGGGAATCATGTTACACAGCAAGCTAAAAG
Organism: Protopterus annectens; assembly: GCF_019279795.1. Lineage (NCBI taxonomy): Eukaryota > Metazoa > Chordata > Ceratodontiformes > Protopteridae > Protopterus > Protopterus annectens. Next base: position 76,058,505 of record NC_056730.1, on the reverse strand, counting down.
CTCATTCTACTAGAGTGGTGCCACTTCCACTGTTTTTATGGTTGGTCATATCGTTAGCATGATATATGCTTTAGCCGTTTATCAGATATGTCTGTTATCTTGTCTTCTAGCACACTGTAAGCATTATATTGTTATTATGTTTTATCTATGTGGAGCTTTTCTCCTTGGGCCTCCACTGAAAATGGGCACTCTTTGGCCCAGTGGACCTTCCCGGTCAACAAATGCAATAAATAAATAAATAAATAAATAAAATAAACCTATGTAAGCTTGGGCTGCTGCAACAGTGATCTCTTATAATATCTATTGTTATGTTTTACTTACACAACTATACTTTTTCCTATGAAAGAGCACCTGTTGCTTATTGGGAAACACACAAATAAGTCTAGGTCCACAACTGAAGTAAAACGTAATGAACAAGCTGTCCTTTCTAAGTTATTCCTTTACATATTTCTTTGTTATGCCTGTCATAAAACATTTGTGAAAACACCAGAGTTGTAGATTCTTTAGTTATTTAAAAGAACATACCTGCAAATGTTCAAATTACTATATTATACTATGACGTAGAGAACACGGAAGAATACATTGAAACAACTGTCCATGCTCAGTGGTGGCTTTGTGGTGGTTCTGAACTGCCACAATTAAAAACTTTTAGTCAGCAAAATGATGTAATTTTCAGTGCCTGACATTCTAAGGAATTAATCCTACACATAAGCAGTTGTGTTAGGAATTGAAGTAGAATCTGAAAGGACTGCTGTCTTAACAATGTACTTGCTAGCTTGCTTTGCTGTTTCTTTCTTACATTGAGAACACATGTTTACAGGTTCGCAGGTTCATAGAATGTTACTAGGCTAACAGTCCCAGAGCCCTTACAAGTCTAGCCATATTTACTCTGAGTTGCCCCAATTGTTGGTGGTTAGGTAAGTGAAATTCACAGAGGTAAGGGTCTATGGTAGTTACTACTGACGTCTTCTGTCCAGGAGGGACATGGGCACCACACCAGGAGTGAATTTGTGGTCACCCATCCATTGATCTAGGTTGCGTTTGATGAGGATCAGGGATGTGCTCTGTTTTATGTGAAATGGAAGCTTGTTCTGGAGAAGTGGCAGTATCTGGGAGATGTATATATCTCTCCAGTATGACCTGTTCATGTCAGAGGCTAGGTTAAGATCCCTGGAGCTAGTGACCCTCGAGTGGTTTGATTTACAAATATGTAGCATTTCCATCAGGGCCAGGTCAGAGACTGCCCAGTAAACCAGGCACAGGCCATCCCTCAGCAACCTGTAGGAGACAGAATACTATGACAGAGCTTTCAGTCTTTCTGAGTAAGACTTGTTTTGTGTACCCTGTAATTTCTTGGTGAGAAACGTCTGTGGCCTCTCCAAATGTTGCAGGTGTCTGATGAGGTACATGCAAAAGGGAGCATTGTACTCAATTATTGGTCTGATGAGGGCTGAGTATAATGAAATTATAGCATCCTTAGATCTACGTTCAATGTCTTTGCTTATAAAATGTGCTACATATAAGGATTTCCTTACTACTGTGGATATGTGGTTGTTAAAGTTCAGATTGCTATCAACCTGAGTATCCAGATCATGTTCCACTGGGTTTACACTTAGGGAGGTGCTGTCTATAGTATAATTAGCAGGGATGTCAGTTTTTCCAAAGGGAATAATAATACATTATTTTTTGTATTTAGCTTTAATCCGTGGCTTTGGTACCAATCATTTGTCTGTGTTAACCCTGACTGCAGTACATTAACATCATTGGGGACTTGATGACTGCTCCCAATTTGCAGTTGTCAGCAAACCTGGTCAAACATAGGCTATCCAAGTTTGTCTGGACTTCTGAGAAATAAATTCCAAACAGTAAGGGGCCCAGTACAGACCTCTATGGTATGCCACTGGTGACTGCTCTTTTGCTGGAGGTGAAGTCAGCCACTTTGACAGTATGTGTCCTGTTAGTGAGCCAGTTGACTACCCATCTGATAATTTAGGGGTTAATTCCCAATTGGGAGAGTTTTTCTATAACACTTGAGTGGGGGATTGTGTCAAATGCCTTGGCTAGTTCAAGATAGGTGGTATGCACAGTATTTCCCTCATCCAGGGCCTTGATGACTTTCTCAAATAAGCCAACCATGTTTAACAGGTATGAACTACTTTTAACGAATCCAAACTGGGTTGGGTCCAAAGTTTGGAGATTACCTATGGGCCTATAATTCCCAGGGTCAGTTGATGGTCACCCTTTGTGCAGAGAGATTACTATTGCTATCCTCCATTCTCCTGGAACATAGCCAGTTCACAAGCTGTGGTTAAATAGGGATCCAGGTTGGTCTGCTTGGTCATGTCTTAAGTTGTTTAAAAGGCAACCTTGGATGTTGTCTGGTCCTATTGATGCCGTGTTTTTGGACTTGGAGAGTGCCAAGATGATCTGCTCCATTAAGATAATAGGCTGAGGAATGGTGGCAGGTATACTTTAGAGTGTGACTGGAGGGGACAGGGGGGTGAAGTTTGCTCTAAATCTGTCAACTAGCAGGTTGGCTATTACCTAGTCGATGGTAAGGTAATTAAAATCACCCTTGAGTAAGGTGTTGGGCTGTATGGCAAGTGACTCCAGTAAGTCCAGGTATGCAGTATGCTTTTCCTACCTCATTGTGTGGGACCTCTAGCTAACTATGATGTAGTAGGGGGCTTTGCCTGTAGTTAACAGTACATGGAGTAGCACAAGAGAGTCATACTGTTTAATCAGTCTCGAGGTGTATTTATCCTTAATGAAGATGGATACACCTCCTCCTTTTGTTCTTTTATGCTCAGTTTGTGGTCTGAACATATGTAAGGCATTGTAGCTCTGCACAGCTGGGGTGCTTTCCGTGTCTTTGAACTGTGTCTCGGTGACTGCACAGACATCAGCATCTTCCAAAGTGAGGAGTGCTTCCAGGAAGTGTAGTTTCTTGTTTAGACCCCCGGCATTAAGCAGCAGTACCTTGAGTTATTCTAGAGAGAATTTTATGTTGGGAGGTTGGTTATTTTGACACTGTCTAAAAAAGGCACAATAGTGGTGGCTAATGCCTTTGCCAGTATCCTAGAGGAGACAGGTGCAGGCCATCTCTGGCAAAGCAGCATAGCCTATCGCCCATGTCTTTCCAGGCTGACAGATATTGGATCACCTTGGGGCAGCTACAGAATCTAAGCAAATTGTTAAGGTCAATCATTTTTTGTTTGCATTGTGGCATCATCCCTGGAGAAGGTAGAATGGTGCTTAAGACTAGTCTTATACCTGCCTGTGGCACATAATGTGAAAGTTCGGTCATGTCTCTCTTCATATGTTTATTTTATTTATTTATTTTACATTTGTTGACTGGGATAGTCCATCTGCGTGTGAGCCCATTTTCAGCGGAGGCCCGGGAAGAAAAGCTCCAATAAAACAAGAACAACATTGACAGGTACAGTGCCGGTTTTACATAGAATTTAACAGAAATATCTAGAGACAATAAAGAAAGTACAATATACAATAGGCACTTTAGTGAAAAGGAGAAAGGTATTACACTATAGTAAAGTTTTATATATATATATATATATATATATATATATATATATATATTCTTTTTTTTGGAGGCAGGGGTCCATCTTTGGTTGATCATTTGAGTATACTTTAATACGTGTACATATGTATACCCTTACAAAAGAAAAGAAATTACGAGATTATACTCTTATTGTAGGTAGCTGATAGGTGGTGTTAACAAGTGGGAGTGGGGTATACATGGAGACTATAAAATTTAGGGGATGAAATTTGATGTGGGCTTATGTGGTATTAGCCTGGCTTGGTGCAGGAACAGAGCCAGTTGTTAGTGAGGTAGTCTTTGAGCAGAGTTTTGAATTGGTGTAGGTTGGTAGCATTTAGGATATGTTGAGGGATTGAGTTCCAAAGTTTAGAAATGTGGTAGGAGTAGAGGGCGTCCCCGGCTTTATTGTTGCTTTTGGATACTTGGAGGAGAGTTTTGTGTGAGGATCGGAGTTGCCGAGTGTTGGCATGTGGTTGGGATAATTGTTGTAGGGCTGGGGTTCTGTTTGACTGGTATATTAGTTGATGAGTAAAGACAAGTTGGGTGTAGGTTAGTTGTTGTGGGAATTCTAGCCAATTTATTTGTTGTAGGGCAGAGCAGTGGTGGTGGGACCTATAGGGGGAGCTAGTGGCAAACTTGGCTATTTTATTGTAGGCTGATTCAAGTTTGGTAAGGTCAGTTTTGTTAAGGTTTGTGAAGATGGGAGAAGCATAGACAACAGTAGATAAGAGATGAGTCCTGGTGATGCTTAGTCTAGAATGGCTAGTTAGGAAAGGATTCATTTGGTAAAGAGAGCCTTGTTTGATGTGTGTTTTTTAATGGTTTGAGAGAGGTGTAGGTCAAATTTTAATTTGCTATCAATTGTGACACCTAGTAATTTGGTATGTGAGCTGGTGTTTATGATTGTATTGTTGGAGGAGTGGATTTGAAAAGTGGCTGAGGATTGGGTGTTTTGGTGGTAGTGAAGTATGTCTTAAGTCATTCACCCCAGATGGACTATGACAGATTCATACTGATACTTGTAGTTGAGTGACTTGAGTGCTTTAGTAACTTGACAGATCCTTACACCAGACAGGTAGCTAACCATTACCTGCTCCTTAAACAGCCTGGGGAAGAGAACATTATTGTGTCTCAAAATGGAGTCGCCTATAAACAATACATTAGGTTTTGTGGTGTTATGCCTTATGGGCTTATTTGTTGAGACACTGGTGTGTGTGTGTTATTATGTGTTGTGGTTGTTTTTTGCATTGTTATGGTGTGCATTTGGTTTCTGTTCAAGAGGCCTCTGATCTTTTGGTAAATTACTAAGAAGTGCATCGGGTCTACTTTATTTACTTGAAAGCATAAAACCGCGAATACATATGGATCGAACCATATGCATCGAAAGTGCAAGTCATCAAAAACTGTAAACGGAAATCTCCGTAGGTGGAGATTTCCATTTACTTCAATGTAGTGTGATCTCGGAGTTGGTATATTTAAGTAGCAGGGGGTGTGGGGGTGCAGAGGGGCTTGCCCCCTGCCTACATCTTTTTTTTGTGTGTATTTTTTTCTTTATTAACTTTCTAACGTTTAAGAGTTCGATGTATATGTGTCGATCTTTATGCATTCAAACTTTTGAACATTCGAGTTAATAAAGTAGACCCAGTGTGTCTGCTTATGTGGGTTTATGTGTTGTGTCCTTATTTTATGTGGGAAGTGTGTGTGTGTGTGTGCTGACAACCTTAACCACCTTAAGCAGTACTGCTACAGTTCCGGTCAATATCTGGCACTGACAAATGCTTGTACCACTTTATATTTCATATTTTTTGTTTCTTCTCATAAACACTCCATAATCAGTTCATGTGTTTATGTGTGATAATCTTCTCATATTTCTTTACTGCAGATGTAGACACATAAGTATAGGATAGGAAAGGAGCACCAACAATGGCCTTGGGTACCAGTATGAGACCTTGAAATATTCCTACCTTGATGGTTATAAGAGCTGCACTTTCAGTGAGCTGCTCACTGTACTTTATTGTACTTATTCCCCAACACGTATAGAGAGTAAGATTTTGTCATTTGTAGTTATTTGCAGCTTAGCAGTATAGTTATTAAATGATTCAAACTCTGTTTTGTTCTGCAACACTGAATGTGTAAATATATTTGTTTAGTTTTTTTATTTTTTATTCATTTATTTTTGTTTTATTTATTAAGCATTAGTTTACTGGAATGGTACTTCTGGGTATACAGAAAAACCCTTTTCTGCTGAGGCTTCCAGAGAGAAAAACTCTGTTTAAGAAATACCAAAAATATAATAATTATAGTACATAGAATTGGACCAATACAAAAAGTACTGCAAAAATAAAAAATAATAAGCAGTAGGTTTTCAACACGTTTATTTTTAATAGCAAAATGTAAAAGTGCCGAGTAATACAGAAATTTGAATCCTATAACCATTATGCTTAGCAAAACATTTAGTTTCTGCAGATAACTCAGATTCTTTAAAGGAAAGAACAGGAGAAGAAGTGTGTCTGGGACAGGTCAGTTTAGTGGTGGTGCTTAATTAATTAATATGTAGCCTTTTGATAATGTGCTGAAACTGTATTTGTTATTAACACAATTATACTAGCAGTAAAGTGTTATCCTTGAGTAACACTTCAGTAAACACAGTTTTCTGACCTTTCCAAGTACTAATACTTTATTTCTGTTCTTCTCATACACCATTGTTAGTAATTGCATTGATTTGTCTCCAGTGTTATAAGTCTCTGTAATGTTTCATGCTTGTGCATGGCCAGCATTGTCATATGCTTTCTTAAAAGTCACACATTACATTTTCACCTTCTTCCTTATCTGTATATCACCCAACATTTCTTTTAGTAATGTCAGTATTTCCTGTTGTTGTTGTTGTTGTGCCTTTCGGCTTTTTCCCAGTTAGGGGTCACCACAGCGGAACTCCGGTCCGCTAATGATTGGCAGAGGATTTTTACGTGCCAAGTTGCCAGCCTTGATGCACAACCTTCAAAGAAGGTACACCCATTCACGCATGTCTCTACACAGATGACGCTCTAGCTGAGAATCGAACAGGACAACGACTTACTGTAAGGCGACAACGCTACCGCAGCAAGTTGTCACATTTCAATACCAAACCTTTCACTATGTGCAATAGTTATAACTTTTACTACTATAACTTTTATTACTATCAAGTACATTATTTTCTACAATATCTTGTCGCAGCAGTTGCATATGAGAATACACCCCCTTATTTAGGTTGTTTGCAGGGTCCCTTTTGGTGTCCCTAACATAAAGACATCTCCAGTCAGATGACTTGCTTTGTAATCCAGACTCCCCCATTCATCTGGAGGGTGTCACAATACAGGCCCTTTGTACATATGTAGATAGTGCTTTAAGCAGTGTGTGTTTGGATGATCCTGTCTGCATTTTGCTATCCTCCACAGGCTGCTTAGTTTTGTGCAAGAGAGGTGAATAGCACTTGGAGCAGTGCTGGTTTGGACCAGCCTCATTTGGAGCCCTTATTATTAGGCATAGGATCATTCCCTTGTTTTGGTGATGTTCCAGTAAATCTGGATTTTGCCTTCCCTCTAATGTTCTCCCACACTCTGGAGTGTTGTGCCTGCTGCAGAATGACTGAGTTATTCCTTCCATTGTGCATGTCCATAAGACTTCATCCAGGCCCCTGTGTCACAGTCAGCTGGGTTATTCATTTACATGCAGCTTCTGCTGAGGGTGCAATTTAGTGCTGTGATTGGAACTCATATTTTGGTCATGCCTGTGATAGAGAATATCCACATTCAGCAAGCTTCTTGCTTCTTGGAATACCCTTGAACACAATTCTCAATAGTAGATCTAGGGGACTGTGATTATGTTTTGGGGATTATCCCTTCATCCCACTTTGCAGGAGGAGCCGTCTTTCAGAGACCTGCCCTGGGATTCCTAGTGTTGAGATACTTAAGACAGTACGCCTGTGCACACCTTATCATAGGACTCATGGCATATGACCCTATTCCCACTAGGTCATTGAGACTTGGTAGCTAAGTTGAGGGTGCTTTTCCTTCCTTATGGATGTGCCTCCTGTTGTTGTCTTGATTATTCAAGATCTGTTGAGGGCTGCTGCTTCAGCTTCCCAGTTGGGTTGACAATTTGGTCCAGTGCTTGAACAGATCCTTTGTCTTTCTGTTCTTTATGGGAGTCTTGAATTTAAAAGAATGAGAGTGCCACACAGAACCACTTGTTCCAGGGAGAGAGAACAGGGTTTGGGTCAGACGTCTATTTCAAGTCCCACTTCTTATAAAGTGAATGGATTTACAGTTCCCCTTCATGTCTTATGGAGAGATTTGTCTGTCTGCACTGTTATTATTAAGCCTAGTGACTGTACAGTTATCCGCCATTTTATGAGTGTTTGGTTCTTTTATTCTGGGTGGGCTTAGGCACCTGATGGTTTCTTTGATATCTTCAGCAGTGACGCAAGACTGTCTTTGTCTTCATTGTTTTGTTATTGTTTTACAGGTGGCTGCTGGCTATTGGCAAAGGAGTAAACTGTAATTTATAGAAAAGGAAGCCACTTGCACAGTTCACATACGATGAGACATCATGTTTATCTAAGAGTAGATGTCCACCCTCAACCAAAGAATTTGCCTAAAGAAACAGTGATGATTGGTGGTGAGGGTAGACCTAATCATAGACTATCAAGAATATCCTTTTCCTGGATTAACTGATACAGGAAGAAAGCAAAATTATATTTGATGGCTTTTGTACCATGAGAAGCATGATGAAGTTAAACAAAAAATAAAGTAGAAGCAAGAGTGACGTATTCAGTTGGGCTCCAACATGCAGTGGCCTTCTTGCAAATGAAGCTAGATAGGTAACCTGTAGTCTTCTGAAAATACAGCCAATAGGAATCTGGTAGGGCCAGAATCTCCACACACACACACGTGTATATATATATATATATATATATATATATATATATATATATACACATACTTTGTCATCCAACATCTGATAGGAAAATTGCATCCTATATCAATGTGGTACAAGTTATTCTTTAGTGAACAGGCTGGTTAGTTACAATGCATTATGCAGATAAATCATTACATACAGTTCCAGTGTAAATAAATTGTTTTCATAGGTCAGTAGTAGGCTAACTGCCCTTGCGAGCCATTTTAAGCCTAGCAAATTATCCCCTGTGAGACTCAAACCCTGCACCTTGTATTTGTAAGGTAAACACGTTCACCATTAGGCCACCCTCCCAACAAAAATAAACAGCCTCTGCAAGTCTCGAACCCAGGACCCTGCACATCATAAACAAAATGATTTACCAATAAGCCATTTCAAAGAGTACCTTCCTTTGGTACACATATTACAATAAATGTTTTGAACTGTTAGGATTTGATGTGTAGATAGAAGTCTGTCCTTTTTATGCATGTACATAGATGTAGAAGTGCCAGAAGCTTTGCTGACATAATTTTCTTAAATAAGTCCATGGCTTTTAAATGGAGTAACTTCTAATGAAATACACTGAATGTAGTTAGTGTCACTGATGTAACTGCTGCCATTGTTACTATTGCCTTTTAAAGTACTTCACACCTACCTCAGTGATACTGTCAAGTGTAGTGTCTGAAAATTATATTTATTTAAAAGTGTGCATTATTGAAATTGTGCAATTTTTGGTATATCCTGTTCTACAAATATTGTGCATAGTCAACAATACATATTTAATGCTACATATGTGTTTGTGTCAGTAATGTACTTGCCTTTGGCTTGAGTTTGAGTGGTAAAGAGCATTTTGCATTATTTCATGTAACAGACTAATGAGTAAATAACTTTAATAATGTGTACTTTGTTTTAAAAAATATACATATATATATATATATATATATATATATATATATATATATATATATATATATATATATAAAAATATTTAGATATATGTGTGTGTATTTCTGTGTTTTCATCAGTAGAAGATGTTTAAAACAATAAATAGGTTTAATTATAAAAATGATGTTTCATTTGTAAAACATCACACAATACATATGTTTCATAGTAATAAATATTCATGTTTATATGAAACGTTCAAAATGTGATATACAAAACTTTCTAGGCTGTCCAGAATTATAGCAGGATCTAAAATGTCCAAAGCTATAGCAGTATTACATCATATCAGTAATTTCATACAAGAAATAGCAGGTCACATTTTTGTCAGAATGCAATAATCTGTCCATGTTGTGTATCTAGCAGCAAACTCAGATGATTTAATGCTCCAGCAAATGCTAAAATACCCATCAAGCTCACAAATGAAGGATTCTGAAAGTAACTTTGACATCACCATGTATATTCCCTCATACATTGTGACACACAATGATAGAGAGTCAGAGGTTCATCTCCTATTTTTGTCTTCTCATCTTGAAATGAAATGTTAAGAACAGGGCCCACAGTGAACAACCACAGGGCAGAGTTATATGCCGTAGATTCCTAGCCTCCACCTTTGTCTGAGATTAGTACCTTACATTGTTAAGATGTTCATCATATTGATCACTGCTGCAGTAGCCTTAGCTATATGGGTTATATCTTGCCAAGGATATAGCAGCTGGCCAACTTTGAAAGCTTCAGTGCACCTTCTATGTGCCAAAACTGTCAGTCATCTCAAGTGTAGCTGACTAAAAAGACAAGCTGGTCTGTCAAGTCCTTCAGAGTTTTTCTGCTGATGAAGATAGTGCTACTTTGCAGACTTTAGAGGATTGATAGTAGGCTTGTGCTGTTCCAGTGCTGGGCAGATAAATTCTGTTTGAGGAAAAAATTTCCACATTCACAAATTGTTAAAGGTTTTTATTTAAGGATGTTTTTAGTGCCAAAGAAAGAAGATGCTTGGAGACCTGTTCTGGATGTTTTTTTCATAAACCTGTTTGTGATAGTGCCAAAGTTCAAAGTATTGTCATTTCATAACCTGTTACCTCTTCTTCCACAGGTAGGTTTCTTGGTAACACTCAGGTTAGAAGATACTTATCACCACATCTGTCTTCAATAAGACTTCAGGCATTTCTTAAAGTTCTGTGTGTCTGGATCACATTATCAGTTCTCATCCTTACCGTTTGGACTATCCACTGCACCAGAAGTGCTCGCAAAGTGTATAGCTCCAGTTATAGCTTATTGCAGGCTACAGGTTATTCACATTTTTCCATATTTAGACAACCTAATTTTTCAAAGTGTCAGGAATCTCTCTCATACAAGCTGGGATTTCAAGAGAAATTTCAAAAGTCTTTTTTTTTATTCCTTCACCCATAATTGTGTTCCTGGGGTGTCAGATAGACACCTCAGTTCAAAGAACTTTTCTTGTACAGTAAAAAATAGATCTGTATCTAGATATATTCCTATGGTTTTCCACTCAAACTTCAGACAGTGCAAGGGTGTAAGGATTGTGGATCTCATGGCATCTATGATTTTCATAATACCCCTGCCAAACATGCTGGATACATTTGGGTGAAGATCAGGAGAGATCAAGACATAACTGATTTTCTAACTGGCAGCTATGGTTTCAGTTTACAACTTATCCATGCAGTCTCTAATATGCTGCAAATGGATTAGCTAGGTGGGTGGGTGCTTTCATTGCTTTGTGTCTCAACTGACTATGACAGACAGATTTTGCCAAGAATTTGAAGGTAACCTTTATAATGCTTCCATTACATGGTTCTACCCTTTTTGGGACATAGGTGAGACAGACGCTTCAAGGTAATGAGAGGGATATCAAGACCCTCAGTACTATGTGGGTGTGCTTTCAGACACTGCAAAAATTTTGTTTGGCTAGGAACCAAAAAGTCATGATGAGCGTATGGGAATGAGACATATCATCACATCACTTCATCATTTTAATGTATGTGAAATCCTGGTGAACTTTAATGTAATTGCAGACAGACTGAGCAGACAAATATCGCTCCCTTATGAATGGTCTCTCAATCCCTCAGTAGTTCAAAAGATTTTCTCAAGATGTTAAGTTCCTTGCTATGCTTTCTTTGCTACACCATCACTCACCAAATGTGAACCTTTTTTCTCCTTAACAGGGATTACCACCAACAGACACATATGTCCACAGCTGGAATTCAGTATTTCTTTATGCAACTCCAGTGATCTCCCATTTCTTTAGAATAGTCCACGTAATTGTCATGGTCCCATTCAGGTCTTACCAGGTGTGTTTTCCCATGTTACAGCCACTATTGAGAAGAAGACCCCTTCTCTTACCACAACAACCAAAGTCGTTGACCCAACCATACTGTCATCCTCAACCAGACATTGAATACCTCAAACTAATCGCATGTTTTCTCTAATGACAGTAAAATAGCCAGGTTTCCAATGCTGCTATTAGAAGTATAGGTGCTGATAGTAGCGGCTCAAAAACTGTAGACAATTTATAAAGGCAAATAACTTAAATTTCAGTACTGGGCACTCAAACCAGAAAACTGACCCTTGTACAGCATTGGGTTTCTAAGTGTTACTATTCTTATACCATCTTTTCCAAAAAAGACTATAAAGGATTAGTCTAAATAAAATCACTTTAGCTAGACTCTCGCTCTGATTCCCTCCCTGTGGGGGAATAAAGACACCTTGTTGAAGTCTCCAGTAGTTTATTCAGTTAAGCAGGTAAATGGATGAATGTTCTTGCTTGAATGACCATTTAAGCTGGTAAATGTATGAATGTTGTTGTTCTAATGAACATTAGAACAAGAACAGTCTAATGAACATTAGAACAAGAATACTCGTCCATCTACCTGCTTAACTTAATAAACTACTTGAGACGTCAACACAGTGTCTGTATTGCTCTCACAGGGAGGGAATTAGAAAGAGAGCATCTCCTAGATCTGCTAGCTAAGGTGATTTTATCTGGACTAATCCTTTATACTCTGTTTCTTGTTAGTCCTGTTACCCTCTGGGTCACAGGTGGTATGCCAGACTTCATTCTAGCCCTCTGAATTACCTCTGTTATCAGTTCCAAAAAGTGGGTGATGATTCCTTCTCTACTGTACATGTAGCAGTTGCCTACTCTTCACACAGCACTCCATTTGTCATGGTTGGCATCTCACAGGATATGCAAGGCTCTTCTTAATGGTATCATTATTAAAACATCTCCCACCTGTCCTTGGACTCAAACTTCCTTCAGGAAATTTAACCCTGTTTCCTTTTGAACCACTTTACTACTCTCATCTAAAGTTCCTGTCTTGGAAAACCCTGTTTATGATGGCCATAACAGCCAGGAGGGCATAAGAATTGCAAGCCTTATCTTGTAAATTTCTATACTTAATTTTTAACAAAGGCAGACCATCCCTGAGAAAAAGTCTCTCTTTCATGCCAAAAGTGGCTACACAGGCCAACCTCTGTCAGTATGTTTACTTTAAGTATTCTTTCCACATTTCTATTTCAAGTTTAAACTTCTTATGGAATCACATCATCTTACATAAAACTGAACATTTCTCTGTACTCTAGAATGTCCACCAGAAGGTTTATTAAGGCAGTTTATTCCAGAAATCACTAACATCACTAAAGACACCAGACAAAGATGTCATTTGCCCTTGTGCATGTATAAGGTACATCTATAAACAAGTTTTATGGTTTCTGGGGAAAAATGGGGGGAATACATTTGCTGAACAGTAAGTGTTTATTTCCATCTTTGTAGATGTTGTTTGTTTAGCTAACCATATACAATTTATAGGATACTGTTACACAAAATGTTGACAGATGTAGTTCTGTCTCATATAAACTCAAGCCTACACATATCTGTAATAATGCCATTATCTTGCCTAGTTGTGCATTATTTACTTCAAACGACGGGGATGAGCATTTCTGTCTTTATAAAAAGTTAAACTTTATTGACAGAAAAAATAAACTGTATAGCATTAGATAACATAAGAAAACATTTACACACATATTTGAAATAGAAAACAATTCAAGACATATCATGTGAGTTTACCATGTTACAAATTAAAAAAAACATATTCACTACTTTGCAGCAAAATAGTGAAACAAAGAACATTTAATTCAGTGATGCAGTGAAACAGACATTAATTAATCATGACATTTGTCATTACTAAATCTGGTGGACTTCTCTGAAAAGGTCACTAAGGCAATGGGGGGAAACTGTGGATACTGCCTACCTAGATCTGGCTAAGGTATTTGATATCATACCCCACTCAGGCATTGTCAGCAAACCTACAGAACTAGGTATAACCCCCCCCCTTTTATAACATGATGGATAGCTAGTTGGCTCACTAATAGACCCAGGAGGTTAGAATCTGTGAGGCCACCTCCAAAAAGAGGCTGGTCACCAGTGCATTTCCCCAATGTTCTATGTTAGGCCCACTCATTTCTGGCATCTTCTTCTCGGATGTCAAAGCCAATGTCAAAGGCCTCTGGCTAACCAAGTTCACAGATGATTGCAAACTGGGAGCAGTCACTGAATGCCCCCTAAGATGAGTACACCCTTCAGGAAGGTCTAATACAGACAAACACTTGATGCCAAAGCCATGGCTTAAACATCTATACCAAGAAATGCATTATAATACCTTTTGGGAAGTCTGCCACCCTGGGTAACTATGTCATCAATAAAACACCCTTCAAAGTTGACTCACTAGTTAGGGATCTGAGAGGTCTTGTAGATAGTAACCTAGCCTTTGACCAGCATGTGTCTAAGGTAGTAAGCAAATCCTTCTATGTTGCTCAACTTATATGCAAGGGCATGGCATCTAGGTCCAAAGAGGTCATCATACCACTGTACTCAGCCTTCATCGGGCCCATCAGAGAGTATAATGCCCCCTTTGGTATGTACCTGACCAGAAGCATGCAGCAACTGGAACATTCACAAAGGTTCCTTACAAAAAATAAAGGGAGTAAACATAATGTTCTATGCTGATTGAATCAAAGCCCTGTTTCTTAACATGGTATCATATAGACTTCTAAGAGGTGATCTTTGCCTGACATAAAAGGCATCCCTGGACCCTGTTTTAATGAATATTTTGCACATCCACAAAACAAACAGCATCAGAACTACTAGACTAAAACTAAAACAGGCTAGACTCTCTTGGCTGAAAAGACTAGGTCTCTTCAGCCAAGGGAATCTAGGCTGACTGGACTAGGCCTGAGGGGAACCTAAAAATGTGCTCAGCCAAAAGAATCAAGTGCAGCTCTTGAATGAAAAAAAGTGCCATTCCTGTCATTGCACACAAAAGGGAATCGAATCTATTCACATAAGGACGGTCTTTTCCTCACCTAGAATTTAGCTTTTTCAACAAAGGGAATCTAGGCTGAATGGACTAGGCTTGAGGAACCGGACATTGTGCTCAGCCAAAAGAACCCAGTTCATCTCTTTGCTGTAAAAATGGACATTACTGTTATACCAAAGGGACTAGAATGTATTCCCAGAGTGACGGTCCTTTCCTACACTATACTTTAGCCTTTGCACATAAAACAGGCTAGATTCCCTTGGCTGAAAGGACTAGGCCCCTTCCGCTAATGAAATTTAGATTGAAGGAACCTAATAGCGTGTTTTCAAAAGCAGATTATATATTCCATGAGAGATAGTCCTTTCTCACAATAATTCTCCTTCCAAGAACCATGCTATTCCACTGCCCTTGCTTTGTGTTAATTATAGTAGCATGTTTTATATAAAAAATTAACTTAGCGTTATTCACTCAGGTGAACAGGAGTATTTAAAAGTGCAAACTAGAGTCTTTTTCCTGGATTGCTCTTTTACACAGTATAATCATGCTTTTCATTAATGACAAGAATTATTCCTGTAAGTAGATAACATATTTATAAACAAGTTAGAATATGTTTCCTAAAATCCAATCCTTTCTCCCCTACAATCTAGTGTATTAAAAAAGCTGCATTCCATGCTCTGAAAGAACGAGGTCTTACATATTCTTCACATTGTGTTTGTTAATCACTAAAGTCCTTTCAGTCATGGGAATCTAGATTGTCAACTTCAAAAGGGCTAGATTCTATTCCTGAAAAGACTGCCCTTTTCCCTACTAGTATTATCCTTTTCATAAAATTGAGGTTAGATTCCATTTGCTGAAAAGAGTAGGTCCCTTCAACCAAGGGAATGTAGCCAGTTAGGACTTCCAAGATGGCTGCACATTGAGTAAAAGCTTAACTATCTAGCTCTCCCAGTTTGACAACAGAAACTCAACAGAGAAGGCCAGTAGACTTTTTTTATGGGTAAATTTCAGTAACTGACTAATAAGTGTACTGCCTGGATGCCAAGAAAAAAAGAAATACAGAGTACTTGGGGAAAAAATCAACTAAAAAAGTGAGAAAAAAACACTGATTAGGGAAAGCTCTGCAGCTGTTCAGCAAAAAACAATGCAAACTCCAGACATGACTTCCAGTAACCTACAGGAATATATAATACCATGCCCCAAGATACTCACTACACCTTTCCAAACATACTGGAAAATATTAAGATACAACCAAACACCCTAATACTGGGTGATTTCAACTACTCTGCCATTAACTGGGAAAACTATTTGTGTACCAACACCTTTGCCCAATGGTTCTTGGAATTCATAAATTCCAATGCCCTGGATCAACTAATCCATAGTCCCACCAGGGGCTGCAATATCCTAGACCTGGTCATTACCAACATGGGAAATTTATGCTCCACACCTATTGTCAGTTCTGACCATAAGCTAATCACCCTTAACATCCACTTCCCACCCCCCCAGTAAGGAAACCTCCATAAAAAAACTTCTCCAAAGCCAACTTCATGCTACTCAAATCAAAAGTAACAAACTTCATGACACCCATGCAGACGGGAACTGAAAGTTTGACTGCTGAATCCTACACTAAGGCACTGTATGAGCACATCCACTCATGCATGAATCATGCCATCCCAAATAGAACCAAGATGCTCTCCTCCAAAAAACAAGAAGCCAATCTGGTGGTCCCCTGCCATAAACAAACTTTACAACAAAAGGAAGAAACTGTTGCAGAAAAGAGGAAAATCCCAGGATGAAAAAAACTCCCTTACCAGCCTCAGTAAGAAGCTGAGATCCCTCATAAAATCCTCCAAAGCTAGTTATGAAAATAAAATTGCCAAAGATTCCAAAGACAACCACAAGGCATTCTATAACTATGTCAAGAATCTAAATGGCAATGCTCAGATATGCTCTGAGCTACAACAGAATGGCATTAAATATACTGATCCCAAGGATATTGTGAATATCCTGGCAGATCAGTTCAGTGCCAACTTCACCCCCCTCTCACCCGCTAAACGGCCCATCTCAATAACGGAAGATCGCCAGATTCCGGCAATAACGGACACACAGGTAAAAAACGCACTCTCCAAAGCTAAGAATACAGCATCCATAGGACCAGATGACATCCCAGGCTGTGCACTACATGAACTACAAAATGAACTGATACCTCACCTAAGTGTCATGTTTAATCATAGCCTCACCTCAGGCTTCAAGCCTACCGAGTGGCGCACAGCTACAGTTATCCCACTCCACAAGGGGGGATCCACCTTGGATCCCAGGAACTACTGCCCCATCAGTCTGACTAGCCTGATCTGCAAGGTCATGGAACATATTATCGTGGAACTTATAAACAAAGACATTGGCAACCTTCGAACACTGGACCCCACCCAGTTTGGGTTCGTGAAGAGCCGATCTTGTCTTCTGAAACTGAATGACTTCTTCGAATCAGTCTCCAGAGCCGTGAACAGGGGTAAGGTGGTCCAGACAGCCTATCTGGACCTCGCCAAGGCCTTTGACACCATCCCCCACTCTGGAATTATAGATAGACTTACTAAGCTGGGCATTAATCCCTACGTCACTCAATGGGTTGCCAACTGGCTTACTGACTGAACCCACACTGTAAAAGTAGCCGATTCCAAATCCATCTCCAGACAAGTGACATGTGGAGTACCTCAGGGTTCAGTCCTGGGACTGCTCTTGTTTGGCATCTACTTCTCTGAAGTACAGACCAACACTAAAGGACTCTGGCTAACAAAGTTCACAGATGACTGCAAACTGGGAGCCATTATTGAATCCCCAAATGATGTGGATACTCTACAAAAGGGCCTTACAGAAACAGATGCCCGGTGCCAGAGCCATGAGCTCAAGATCAATACAAAGAAATGTATAGTTATCCCCTTTAGGAAAAAACATGTACCCGTAAATTACCACATAGGTGGACAGTGGGCTCACCTTCGATAACCACATCACCACAACAGTCAGGAAATCCTTCTATGTGGCACACCTCATCACTAAGGGCTTTTCATCCAGAAAAAAGGAGGTCATTGTCCCACTCTACTCATCCCTCATTAGACCCATTATAGAATACAATGCCCCATTTGGTATGTACCTCTCAAGACATCTGCAACAACTGGAAAGGCCACAGAAATACCTCACTAAAAGAATCACAGGCCTAAAGCAGATGCCCTACGCTGATCGCCTTAAAAACTCCAGCTATACTCTGTCACATATCGTCTACTCAGAGGCGATTTCTGCTTAACATACAAGGCCATGTCAAACCCAGAGCTGTTGGACATTCTACACTTAAAGTGATCCCAATCCCTCAGAGCCACACGCTCCAGGGATCTAAACCTTGTCATCACAATAAACAAAACATGCTGGAGGGATAGGTTCCTGACCCAGAGACTCCCCAGACTCTTGAACAGTCTGCCCATACATGTCAAGCAGAGCGCCTCTTTGACCCTCTTCAAAAGGAACCATGACAATTGGATGGGAGAAAGGAAATTCACCCCAGGGATCACATCAGTCACCCTGCTAGACAGGGGTTCAGGAAAGTAAATAGTGTGGGAAGAAATTGCCAGGGAATTGTTATGGCTAGGCTTGTATAGGCCCTAGGGCCTATAGCCTAGTACCAGCCTATGAACCTATAAAACAACTGCACACTGTCCTGTTTAATATAAACAAAGCACTGATGGAGTATAACAACACAAACAACAAAAGTCTGGAAAAAATGGAAGAAGCTTTAAACAGATATTCAGATGAGGTGATAAAGCTGCAAAAATCAGAGGTTGAAATGAAGAAAAGGCTGGCTGAATATGAAACTACTCAGGAAGAGATGTTTCAAAAAATAATAGAATTAAAAGACAGAGCACGTAGGGAAAACCTAAGATTTCAGCTATACCAGAACAACTGGAAGGAACAGACTGCATTAATTTTATGAAAGCACAAATAAGCATCTGGACTGGTATTTCACAGCAGGAGTTGTTAGATGAAAGGGCACATTGTGCGTATGCTCCAAACCTGGCTATGGGAAATCAAACTTTAATAGTAAATATATAATCCTACCAGCAGAATGAGTTGATTCTGATAAAACTGTGGC
The DNA here is from genome assembly GCF_019279795.1 of Protopterus annectens. Taxonomy (NCBI): domain Eukaryota; kingdom Metazoa; phylum Chordata; order Ceratodontiformes; family Protopteridae; genus Protopterus; species Protopterus annectens. Next base: position 76,039,607 of record NC_056730.1, on the reverse strand, counting down.
AGAAGGACACAATACTAAAAGTGGGAGACAGCAGGGTGTTTGTGGAGAATGATTACTCATTGTATAACAGGCAGAAGAGGAGTAAATTCATTCCACCATTAAGGGAATGTCAAGATGCAAGAGTGAGTTTCAAACTGCTATACCCAGCTGTCTTCAAGGTATTCTTCCCTGGAGGGACAAAATAATTTTTTGATGAAGTACTTGCTAAGGAGGAAATACAAAAGTTTGTCCAACAAAAAGTGAGCTGTGAAACAGAAGGAGATTCTGCTTCTTGATCATCTGATAATAATGACCACAGAGAGACTGTACCTGTGAAACATTTTCCACTGTTTCAATGGAATATGTTGGAGAGAAAGAAGGGAGCATGAGAGTTGACTAGAAGAATCAAGAGTATATTGGAAATGAAGCAGAGACAGAATCTGGGAGATGGGAATGAACAGTAATAAATTCAGGAACTTAATGTAGGATTACAATGCAATAATTATATTTGTGAAATAGAACAAAAAAATCTGGAAGTATTGGACTTTTTCAGAATTTGTTGGACTGTTGGGGGACTCTAAAGTATATGCCCTACTTCATGTCATTAATGTTCGGAAAATGTTTTGGAGAGGGGAAAAGAAAGGAAAAGTTAACTTTAAGTAAAGAAAACATTTTTCTTAATAGTACTATTTTGTGGTGTATGGTTTTCTTTGCTTGGTATAAAGTTCTCTTAGTTATTTTTAAGTGTAATGGGGCTTGTAAATAGGTGCTGCTGTTCTTGTTTTCCCTTTCTTTCTCCCATCTATTTTTTCTTGTTCAGTTTTAAGAAATGTAGCACTGCACTGTAAAAAAAAAACTAGTTAAAAGAGCATGACAAAAGAAAAAATAATGTGAATTTTCTCTTTCTTGCATCAGGGAATGACTAGATTATGACTGGATTAAGGACCTTAATTCAATTTAGTAACAAGTTTTAAGAGAAAGTAAGTAAATGAAGAAGAATATTGAATATTATGAGGATTTTTTCTAGCAAATGAATGTATGCTTAGCAGCAATTCTGTATCTGATCCTCATGTCTCCATGGAAACGATTTGATAATGAGAAACTGTCTGTCTGGAGACAATCTGATAAAGAGAAATTGGTTACAGTCTGTTGGAGTATGATTGGCTGGGGTAAAAAAGAAAAGAGAAACTGGCTATGAGATAATGTTCTCTGAAAGCATTCAGGGGTTTTCCCAGCTGGAAGAGCTATAAAGTTGGTAAACCCAGTTAACACTTAGTAGAAGCACAGACTGCACCATGCATCTTAGCATAGATAAGCTTTCTTTTAGAATAACTCAGGTCTGTGAGTGTGGCTGTCAGTTTGGGACATTTGTTCCAGTTAGGAGGTTAAAGCTTCAATATTTGAAGATGTACATAGTTTTGTGTGTTAGCATTACATTAATACATTTCAGGGGGTATTGTGGGTCTTTTTTTGAGGGCTTTCAATAAAACAAAATGTTTTGTAAGCTGTGACATAGGCTCAAATGGATATAAGAAGAAGCAACTATATAAAAGTTCAATTTGCCAAACAGTGTATGCATGTAACATAAAGCAGAAACTAGACAATTAACAAAAAAGTGTTATATATAAAAGGTGGGCATACTAACTTTTAATACAATAATGTTTTCTGTAATGTCTTTAAATGTCAATGGTCTTACAGATAAAAAAGAAAAAAGAAAGAATAGTGAACTATATTAGGAAATGTAGAGTACAAATTGTTATGTTACAGGGGACTCACTTGGAAAGAAATGAACATGCAAATTTGATAAAGAAAGGTTTTTCAGGATGATTATTCAGTGGAATATCTGGGACAAAGGAAATGAGCAGTACTTACATGAATTGCAAGAGGAGCTCCAGTAGTGATAGAGGAAGATAAAAAAGATAATAATGCAAGGTTTATAGTGCTAAGGGGCTACTGGCAAGTGGGGATGATTACTCTGGCATGTATTTCTATTCCACCTAAAGCTGCCATAATGGAGCTTAAGAAAATTCTGGGAGAAATAATTAGTTTTCAGCAAAGAATATTGCTTACAAGTGGGGAGTGAAATTTGATTTGCAGCAGTGAAGATGTGTCTTGGGGGCCCAGAAGGGAAAGTATAACAAAAGAGGGTCTTTGAAGAAATTTATGAAGACATTTTGCATGGAAGATGTGACTTCAGTAATAGGAATTCAGAGTGAATTTACATATTATTCCCCAAGATATAAAAGCTGGGCTAGGCCAGACAGAATTTACATGTGCATTTAATTGAAGGTCTTGATACACACCCAATAACTATTTCATATCAATCACCAATAGTAACTAAAATAAAAACACAGGGTAATGAAATAAAAATGAGACATTGGTGTTTTCCCACCTATCTGTTGAAAAAGAGAAGAATTTAAGGAATGGGTAATGGAGATTATTCATGAGCTATTTGAGAGGATAGACATTACCTCTGAAAATATAGTTAGGAAGTGGGTTAAAATTAAGGTGGAGTTTAAAAATAGGGTGGAAATAAAAGAAAGGGAGCTATGGCTAAGAATCAACAAAATTTATTAGAGGGACTGACAAAAGTATGGAAGTATTGCAGAAAAGGGGGAAATCTCACAAAACAAGAAAAGGATCAACTACAGAATGCTAAGGAGAAAATAAGGGATTACCTTGTTAATATACATGAGTTTAGAAAGACTGCTGTTAAGCAACTCTTTTTTGATAATAACACTAGAGCACAAAAACTTTTAGCACGACTCAGGCAACAGAAAGTAGAAAGGGCTGCCACCAAGTTTAGGGAGCCTATAACAAGGAATGTAACAAGAGATCCTGTAAAGGTACTAGACATATTTTGAAAATTCTATGAAAGTCTGTATAAAGCAGAGAAATATGGAAATAAAGAAAAGATATACATGGAAGTGTTTATGGAAGAATTAAATATGCCAAGATTAGAGGTAGATGAGACTCAATTACTAATGGTTAGGATAGGAGGAGATGAGATAGAAACTGTGATGCATAACCAATCTACAGAAAAGTCCCCAGGAATAGGTGGTATTCCTGTGGAACTTTGGAAGCTAGGAGAGAAAAATGAAAGAGATCTGGAAGGTTTTCTTTAAAAGTATTTTAAGAGGAGGAGAAGTACCATCATCCTGGAAGAAAGCAGTGGTAGCTGTAATACCTAAAGATGGAAAAGATCCATCAGATCCAGCTTTAAACAGGTCCATTACAAAACTAAATCATGATTATAAGGTGTTCCTGTCTATAATGGCTAAAAGAATGCCAAAAGTAATGCCAAAGTTGACAGATATGGATCAGTGTGGTTTTGTGGAAGGGAGGCAAATATTTGAAAACATTAAGAGAACACTGATGATCCAGAGGGAAGCAGAATGTAAAATACCATTGTTGATGCAGAGAAAGCATTTGACAGAGTATGTTGGGACTTTATCAGCAGGGCAATGGAAGCATTTGCATTTCATGAAAAATTTATAAGGTTGATTAAGAGGATATATGAAGGATCAGAAGCAAAAATTAAAGTAGGTGGGGTCATCTCTGATCATTTCTGCTTCAGCAGCGGAACCAGGCAGGAGTGTCCTCTTTCCCCTTTGCTATTTCCATTATATTTAGAACCATTTGGTTACTGTACATCCATAAAATAAACCAAATGATGAGCTAATTATGTAACAGAAGTGGTTGAGTGTTTCGACAGATTAATGGTTTGTTTTTCCCAAGAGTTCAACAGTCTAATGGAGAGCGGAAAGAAAGTGTTATTTAGTCTGGTGGTCTTACAATGCAGGCTTCTGTATCTCCTGCCTGAGGAGAGGCGAGTGTGCAGACCATTGGCAGGATGCGTTGGATCACTGGAAATCTTTTTGACTCTACCGATGCACCGGCATTTGTGTAGATCTTCCAGAGGTGTAAGGGAGGTGCCAATTATTCTTTCTGCTGATCTTACAACTCTCTTGAGATCCTTCTGATCCTGACTGTTACAGTTCCCATACCAGACTGTAATGCTGTTTGTCAGGACACATTCAGTGGTGCCCCTATAAAAGATCTGAAGTATGGAGCTTGGTAGTTTTGTCTTCCTAAGTTCCCTTAGAAAGTGCAAGCATTGCTGAGCTTTTTTGACTGTGCTGGCTACATGGACTGACCAGGAAAAGTTTTCCATGATACGAACACCCAAGAACTTTGTACTCTTGGCCCTTTCCACTGTCATCCCTTTCATCACTAAAGGTCTGTGTGGTACTTGAGATCTTCTGAAATCAGCAATCAACTCTTTTGTCTTGCTGACAGTCAGTGCTAGATTGTTGTTGTCACACCAGACCAGTAGTTGATCATTCTCATTCCTTGTAGGCCTCCTCCTCTCTGTCTTTCACCGGGCCTATAACAGTGGTATCATTCATAAATTTGATGATCCTATTCGTCTCATGTCTGGCAATGCAGTCATGTGTCAGCAGGGTGAAAAGGAGAGGGCTTAAGACACACCCCTGTGGTACTCCTGTATTCAGGATGATACTTCTGGAACTGCTGTCTCCCACACAAACCTTTTGAGGCTTTCAGTAAAGAAGCTCAGAATCTAATTGCATAAATGAGAGTATATGCCCAGTTGAAGTAGCTTCGATATCAGATTCTGAAGGATAACAGTGTTGGAGGCAGAACTGAAATCAATTAATAGCAGTCTTGCATAGCAGTTTTTGTCTACCAAGTGGTTCAGTGTTTCATGGAGAGCTAGTGAGATAGCATCCTCTGTACTGTGGTTTGCCCTTTATGCGAACTGCAGTGTGTCCAGCGTCACAGGTAAGATTGAGGCTATATGGTTTTTGACCAGCCTCTCCAGGCTTTCATTACTGTTGAGGTTAAAACAACTGGTCAGTAGTCATTCAGAGTTGTTGGCTGTGGTTTCTTGGGTAGAGGAATGATAGTCGTCTCCTTGAAATTCGGAACCCTGGCTAGATGGAGTGAGATGTTGAAGATGTCAGTGAGTACTGGAGCCAGTTCCTTTGCACATTCCCTTAGCACCCTGCCCATGCTGTTGTCAGGGCCAGCTGCTTTCCTCGGGTTGACACATTTTAGGGTTCTGGTTACACTGATTGTATTGAAGCTCAGCACCACTGCATCCTTGTCTTCAGGGATTCTGCATGATGTTGTTTTATTATCAGCATCAAACCTACTGAAAAATTTGTTCATTTGGTTTAGAAACTCGATGCTATCATCACATGAAACTGATGTAGGCTTGTAGTTGGTGATGGTTTGAATTCCTTTCCATAGTTGCCTGGCATCCTTCTGGTCCCTGAAGTGGCTTTAGATTTTTTTGCTATGGGATCTTTTTGCCTCTTTGATACCTTTCTTCAGTTTGGCTCTGGCCACACTTAAAGTTTCCATCTCTTGGGATTTGAAAGCTGCATTTCTTACTTTCAAGAGCTCGTACACCTCACTAGTTAGCCAAGGTTTTTGATTTGCCTGTATGGTGATGAGTTTGGTATTTGTTACATCCTCCACACACTTAGAAATGTAAGCTGTGACCGACTCAGTATATGTGTCCAAGTCAATATGGTTGATTGTCACAGCAGCCTCTCTAAATACTGACCAGTCTGTATAGTCAAAGCAGTCTTGTAGAGCTGAGATTGCTCCCTCAGGCCAGATCTTTATTTGTTTTCTAGCTGGTGTACTGGTTTTCAGTATGGATTTATAAGCTGGAGCCAGCATGATGGCTAGGTGGTCAGAGTTCCCTAGATGTAGATACGGTTTTGCTTTATATGCACCTTTGATGTTAGTGTGGACCTTATCCAGTATATTTATCCTCCTTGTGTTTAAGTTTACATATTGTTGGTATTTGGGAAATATAGTCTTTAGGTTAGCCTGATTGAAGTCTCCTGGAATTACTATTGCATGCTCTGGATTTCTGTTTTGCAGGTCACTTAGATCTAAGGTGGATAGAGCCTCACTGATATTTGCATCAGGTGGGATGTAGATTGCTTTGATGCATATTCCATTGCATTCTCTTGGCAGGTAGAAGGGCCTGCATTTTAGTAGCAGAATTTCAATGTTTCATTAGCAGAAGGTGGTGGCCACTACACAGTTGCTGCACCAGTTGTTATTAACATATATGCACACTCCTCCTCCTCTGGACTTGCCAAATAGTGACTGAATTCTGTCTTCTCTGAATAAAGTCATGTTGTGGAACATTTTCAGACAGTTTCATATCTTTTTGGGATACAAAATTAATGAAGCTAAAACAAAGGCAGTAGGAGTAAATTATGTACCCACATATGAATTGGTTCAGCAAAATCCATATTTATTGGGACATGATAAAATGAAGTATTAGTAGCATGGACTATTCTAGTGTGGTAGCTACGGATATGTGGGAAGAGACTAAACAAAAGATAACGCAAAAACTGAGAAAATGGAAGCTTTATTATATGGATATGGGTAGTAAGATACAAGCAGCTAAAATGTTTTTAGTCCCATTAGTCTTATCTGTAAGTCAGGCATATTTTTATCAACCAGAGAAGTTATGGATAGCAATTAATAAAGAGCTGAAGGACTTTATCTGGGAGGGGAAGATGGCAACAATCAAGTGGGATAAGCTGATTCTTCCAGAAGAATAAGGTGGATTGGGATTAACGATTTGAAGGGGTACTTCAGAGCTTCACAGTTACTGCATCAATACATAGCACTATTATAAAGCTATAATTCAAAGTGGAAAGGGATGATGATGAAACATAGGGGAAGCTCAGGAAACATGGAGAGACTGAGATTTTGAATGCAGGCCTTTAAGAAGAATAACAATTTGTTTGTGTCTTTCGGCTTTTCCCGGTTAGGGGTCGCCACAGCGGAACTCCGGTCCGCTAATGACTGGCAGTTGATTTTTACGTACCGGCTTGCCAGGCCTGATGCACAACCTTCAACGAAGGTACGCCCATTCACTCATGTCTCCACGCAGAAGATGCTCTAGCTAAGAATCAAACCGAACAGCGTCTTACTGTGAGGTGACAATGCTGCCGCAGCACCACCACCGCGGGTGAAGAAGAATAACAATAATCATACAAAATATATCTATAAAGTAGCAGAAAGTATCTTAAGAAGTAAGCCAACACGGGAATAGAAAAAGGGGATTCTCCCAATAGGGATGATTGTAATTAGGGATATAGAGAGTAGGCAAAAGGGGGTTGAAATTTATTGGAGAAAACTGGCAAAGGAACCAAGGTATTAGGAGCAAATAACTCGAGAAGGAAAGATGATAGCATGGCAAGACATCAAGAATTAATCTGGACTGCAGGAAAGAAATTGCCTTCACTATCAAGGACTGATATCAGAGTATAGGCAAAGAGAAAGAAATAGGGGGTTCCTAAACTAAAGACCAGCACTGGTAGAGTTTTTAGTAGAATCTTGAACAGAAGCTGTCATTAAAAAGGAATGATTGGTAGAGCATATAAAATATTGCAAGATAACTATAAAAATCAATCAGAGGATGTTAGGAAGGATTGGAAAGAGAGATTGGATAAGCAATTCACAAAGAAACAATGGAAGAATATGTGTATGCCTCCCAGATATGCAGCAAAATCTAGACAATTTAGGAATGAATTTTGCTTAGAAATGTTTACACTGATATTTTTATACCCCAAGTAGACTCCAGAGAATTTTTCCTGAGGTAGACAGGAAATGCTGGAGGTGCGACAGGGAAGAAGTAATTGGGAACATATTATCAGGGAGTGCGGTGAGTTGGCAGACTTTAAGGATTCCCTGCTGGATGCACTGTCTGAGATGCTGGGTGAGCAGACTGGTGTGACAAGGGAGATGATTTTTCTGAGCTATGATACAAAATTGGAATTGCCTAGATGTGGTAAGACCTTGATGTGTGTGGTGGCTGTCAAAAAGCAATTACTAGAAAACAGAAATCAAAATCTAAACCGACTATACGAAAAGCAGTGAATATAGTAACATTTATAAAACAACTGCAATTGAGGTATTTAGAAATGGCTATGAGCAAACTACATAGGAAAAAAAATGTGAATTGTTGGAACAATACATACGGGGGAGGAATGAGGTTTAAAAGAAGGCAGGCCTTAAATGAGCTATGCAGTGTTTGATTGAAAATGATTGGGTAGATTATATGTGATGTTTGCAACTGGGAGTGTGTCAATGTGGTTTGTTTTCATTTATATAAATGTATGATTGCATTTGTCATAAGTGATGGTTTAATAAGATGTTTATTGTTTAAAAAGGGCAGAAATTGAATAATTTATGTAATGTTGCTTAAGTTATTTGAGATATAGCAATGTACGTGAAGTATAACATTTGTAAACGTGAACTTGTTAATACAGTTTGATTACTTTTATATAAATGTACATTTGCCTATATCACAAATGATTATTCAGTAAGAGTGTTTAAAAAAAGAATGCAGTCTGCTCACACCTGATGGGCTAAAATCTTATTATTATAAAGATGTTTCCCCCCACTAGAATTTAGCCATCTCACTAGGAACAAGCTGCATTCCCTTGGCTGAAAGGACTAGGTTTCTTCTGGCAAGGGAATCCTGTATTCATGCCTGCAACTTAAGCATGGCCCAGTCCATTACCTCTCAACTATCCCTGATTTTGATTCAGGTTTTCATCCCTGTCCCTCTTAATTCCTGCTAAAACTGGTGACATTTTGAGAAAAAGTGCAATTTCACTTAAGAAATAATATCAATAACTAGAATTATAGACGTATTGTACTTCAGAAAACTATATACTACTCTGTCACGATCTCAAGTTAACAATATTTTAAATGTGTCCCTGATTGGTTGAATACTGTGATCCAGTGTTCCCCATTATCACCAGTTACGCTGTATGTAAAGATAAACTCACAGCCCTAGTTCAGTTTGAATAAATCAGCTGAGAAGTGTGGGTAAGTAGTGGAACAAACTCAAAAGAGAAGGCTACCTGTACTACAATGAACAATGTTTCATAATCTTAAGTTTTTAAATGACTGTGTAATAGACCGATAACCCTCACTTGCGCTATCCGTGGGAGTGTTACCTACAAAGGACTAAAACCTTGATCACAAAATACATGGGAATGAGCAGAAACGCGTGAGTGTTCCGTCTCTTCCAACCAATTACGTCTGGTAACGTCACGTACACTCACTGTCCGACATGGCTGCTGTGTGGAGAGCTCGTAATTTCTCTCGCTGTGTCGTTCGTTTTTCTGACCGCGAACTGTTGTAAATTTAATTTTGCAGACAACTGAACGTTGGATAATTTTACTGACAGCCACAACATGGTAATTGTTCATGCTGTATTTGCTTTGCAAGCTTGCAGTATTGTTGTTGTTACTGCTGGTGTTGGTGCTGCTTCTGCTTATGTGTACCAGAGTACGCAGAGTCTTCTTGTCAACAGAGTAACTGGATAATGACATACATAGTGTTTGGATAGGTAGTATTGGCACTTTCATGATAGCCACCTATACTTCTTGAGAATCCAGTAACACTGTTTGTGTACAGATATTGGAAAATAAACGATCGTATTTCCTAGTTCATCTCAAATCGGAGTGGGCGGAGCACCTGAGCTTTTTGAAGTTGTCTTTACTAGTGGGAGTTGGTGCAGTACTCCCTGTCCTGTCATGTGCTTTTTGACAGCTGGATACTTGGTCAAATTCTTGGTAGTCATTAGTGGTTTTTAATCATTAGATTTTAAAAAATAACATTCTCAATTTTGTTCCAGAAGAGTATGTTGACAGTCTTCATCAAAATTGAGAAGTTATTAGAACCGGGTTCCCATTTAATTTCCTAGTACTAATTATTTGTGAATCAATCATTCAGTTTTTTTTTAATTTAATGCATCCTGCAGTCATCCCGACGTTTTTATTTACTGTTAAAAATCGTCAGTAGAACAGTGTTGGTGTTTTCTAGAAAGGTTGATAATGAAGTGTGATGAATGAATTCACTTTTCGAAAATTGCAAAATATTGTCAGAGATTAAGTTACGTGGTCTAGTGTGAAGTGCCCACCAGGTTTGACACGGGTGAAAGTTTAATGGAATGGTGTAGCTAATGTTTGCCACAGTGGTAACTCCCATTGTAGGGGTTAAAACTTAAAAAGACGGGATACTTTATTGTATTTTTAATTTAATTAATTGGATTAAGTCAGGCAGTGTATCAGGTAACAATAAAATAACGAAGTGACAACTAACAGCAAAGAAATTGTACAAAAAGACAGTGTGTAGGTTAGCAAAAACTATACAAGTGTATATGACATATAAGTTAAAAAGTAAATAAGACGTAATTGTGTGTGTGCATAGACCTATATGACATATAAGTTAAAAAGTAAATAAGATGTAATTGTGTGTGTATAGATCTATATCTATCTATATATATATATATACATACACACACACACACACATATGTGTGTCTGTACAATGTGTGTATATACATATATATGTGTGTGTGTGTGTGTATATATACGCACATGTGTGTGTGTGTATATATACATACATGTGGAT